>NC_069505.1:42910825-43018325 GCF_027579735.1 Bombina bombina | reverse complement strand
TATATATATATATATATATATATATATATATATATATATACACACACACACACACACACACACACACACACACACACACACACACACATATATATATATATATATATATATATATATATATATATATATATATATACACACACACACACACACACACACACACACACACACACACACACACACACACACACATACATATATATATATATATATATATATATATATATATATATATATATATACACACACACATATATATATATATACACACACACACACACACACACACACACACACACACACACACACACACACACACACACACACACACACATATATATATATATATATATACACACACACACACACACACACACACACACACACACACATATATATATATATATATATATATATATATATATATATATATATATATATACACACACACACACACACACACACACACACACACACACACACACACACACACACACACATATATATATATATATACACACACACACACACACACACACACACACACACACACACACACACATATATATATATATATACACACACACACACACACACACACACACACACACACACACACACACACACATATATATATATATATATATATATATATATATATATATATATATATATATAAATACCAAGAGGATTCCACACTCACTACTCCAGCACAGCCTCTGGGGTGCACTTCAAACAGTAATATGCCAAATATAAAAAGGCACTCTCTCCGTGTAACATCAATTCAATTTTTACTTAGATGAACGTTTTCGGGGTTCATCTAAGTAAAACGTTCATCTAAGTAAAAATTGAATTGATGTTACACGGAGAGTGCCTTTTTATATTTGGTGTGTGTGTATATATATATGAGTTAATGTGAGCGTCTGCTTTTTCAGTCAGTTACTGCCTAGTAGATTTTCCCCTTCTTAGCTGTGCCGCTAAGAGTTTTTGTGTAAATCGTGTTTACGCATATCTATCCTAACCCTTTTTTTTCTAGGAACCGCGGAGGCATTAGAACCGCTCTGTTGGTTTGCAGTGGCCAGTACTGAAGGAACGATACTTTTATTGAAAGTATGGGCGCTTGCTGCTTAAGAGCAGTTAGTATTGTGCTCTACTCAGCCCTCACAGGGTTTTATTGTTTATATGTGGAACCGGCTTTTTACAGTAACTGAGATCCGTAGGCTCTATATTGCTTTTCATCAGGTTAACGCTACTGCGGAGTTTGACTACATATTGGAGTTTTTCAGTGAGACCGTTGCCAGGGTGGTAATCTTGTTCTCAGGGATTTCAAGTTTATTCTGTCTAGTGGATATAGCGACACTATTGTGGAGTGTATCTATTACGTTTATCCTATTTTTCAGAGGGTTTAAATCGGGACACAATTGTGTAGAACTTATTCATAAAATGCAAAGGTTAAGCTTTATGGGCTTCTCCGGACAGCAGGGCTAAGATGGCCGCCGGAGTTTTCTTTGGCGCAAATACTTTCTATGTAAGTTACGGGAAGGAGTCTGTAACTTCCCTTTGTGTCAGCGTGTCGCATTATCAATGCAGCACTTTATCAGTTCCTCCTTAGTGATTGTCAGCTGCGGTGCCTCGGTCTTCCCTGTCGACCAGAGGTTTCCCCTTCTGATGTTAAGGAGTTGTGTGGAACATTCTCTTTTTTTTTTTTTTTTTTTTTTTTTGTGAGAAGCGGTGTTAAGGAGTTGGCTTGTTTTTATACCTGATAGTGATCGAACTATGAGCTACTTATTCTCCTTTTTGCATCTCTTTCCCAGACAGGATCTCACTAAAGGAGGTCTAGTTAAGTATTGAGGTCTGCTGAGGGCTTTATATATGCCCTTCTTATGGAAGCGCTCATAATATCTGTTCTTTATTTAAAGATAGAGGGTCAGTTTTTACTATACACCTTGTATTCAGCAGGGTCTGTTGATGCAAGGCTCATTCTTTGCTAGGTATTAGCAGGGATTCCCTGCCCTTTTCTGCCACCTAGTGGTAGTTTTCTAACATTGTCCTCCCCATAAATATCCTAGAGTTAAAAGCAATCTTCTATGATCTGATAGCTGGGTTTGAACTAATATTGGTCTGGTTTATCCGATTACATTTGGATATAGTCACTTTGGTGGCGTATATCTTCCAGGGACGAGTTCCTTAGTTATGAAGACGGTGACTTGCATTTTCTCTATATTGTCTTGTCTGTCCTCCACATCCTGGGGTTGGATTGCTGGAAAGCGAAATATCTCTGCAGGCAGAATTTTCTTACAGCGGAGTGAACCTGTCATCCGGAGGTATTCCCTGTGATCATTTTAAGATTGGGAATTCTGGAGTTGGCGCTGAAGGCGTCTCGTCTTTCCCCCAAGCTTCCAGACTACGGATTGAGATCAAGGGATCCGCATTCCGCTCTGGCGGCTCCTATGGGACTTCGGTCTTATTTTCCGGTTTCCTCTGTTTGCCCTCTTGTCTTAATTGATATCCCGTATCTATCAAAAGCAGAATTTGGTGATTCTAGGATCAGTTTTTTGGTGATTCTATTTTCTCCTGCGTGGTCTTGCAGAAGTTATTCGCCTAGATTCTCTGAATCTGACTGGCTGGAGTTTGAATGCCTAGTTTTGTCTAGGTGCGTTTTTTCAGGAGGGGTTATGGATCCATGTTTTTAGGTGTGTAAGCCGGTATCTTGCAAGATTTCCATAAGGTGTGGTGTATATACCTTTTTTTTTTTTTTTTTTTTTTTTTTATAGCGCGATTCCAGGGATCGCTTCTGTGCCTCTTTTTTTTGCTAGATCTTATCAGTTTCATTTCTGATACGTCTACTATCTGGAGACCATATATTAGCTAGTTTTCTGGAACAGCAAGATGGTAGAAGAACTTGCTCTGTCCACTTCATGTATTGGCCTGGTATCGCAGTACATCTAGAAGCGGTACTCATTTCTACAACGCCTGGCAAACTTGTCAAATACTCAATGTTTTGGTCAGGCCTTGTTCAGAATCAGGCCTGTGTTTCATACTGTTGTTCCTCCATGGAGCCTTAATTTTGTTCTTAAAGTTTGAACCTATGCTCTCCGTTGCGATTACTTATCTTGGAAAATTTTTGTTACTCTTACTATTTCTTCTCCTGCAGAGTTTTCGAGCATTCGGCTCTGCAGGGTGATTCCCTTACCTTATTCTCCTTACAGATAAGGAGATTTTTTTGTACTAAGTTGGATTTTTTTTTTTTTTTTTTCAAAGGTAATTTCGGATATCTTTGTCAATCAGGAATTTGTTGTTTCTTAGTTTGTCCTAATCTTCACAGAACGCCTGTTGCATAACCTGGATGTTCTGCGTGCTCAATTTTTTTTTATCTACAGGCAACTAAGGATTTCAGTTTTTTCTACTGCCATGTTCGTTGTTTTCTCTGGTAAATGTAGGGGTCAGAGGGTCACTTCTTTTCGTTCTCTTTGGTTGAGAAGTGTTGCCCGGTTGGCTTGTGAGACAGCTGGACAACAGCCTCTTGAGAGAATACTGCTCCTTTCACTAGGGCTGTCTCTTCTTCCTGGGACTTCAAATATGAAGTTTCTGTGGAACAAATCTACATGACAGCCCTTGGACCTCGTTGCATACCTATTCTAAATTCTTCTAAATTTTGTTTATTTTGCTTCGGCTGAGGCTTTTTTTGGGAGGATAGTTCTACTAGCGTTGGTGCCTTCAGTTTAGGTCTGCCGGTCTTATTCTCCCTCCCTTCCATTCTGTGTCCTATAGCTTGGGTATTGGTTCCCACTAGTAATTAGAATGGATGTGTGGACTCTCCCTGCCATTGGAAAGAAAACAGAATGTATGCTTACCTGATAAATTATTTTCTTTCCTGACATGGAGAGTCCACGACCCGCCCTTAATGTGCTTTATGGTGGCCTTTTTGTATAAACCTCAGGCACCTCTACACCCTTGTCATCTTCTCTTTCCGTATGCCTTCGGCTGAATGTCTGGGTATTATGGGAAGTAGGAGTGATACTTAACAGGTCTGCTGGGGTGTTCTTTGCCTCCTTTTGGTGGCCAGGAGTTGAATTCCCACCAGTTATTAGAATGGATTCGTGGACTCTTCATGTCAGGAAAGAAAATTATTTATCGGGTAAGCATAAATTTTTGCCCAGTGACCAAACTCTTTATTTAGCGTCTTTTTTTTCCTCTCAATAATCTTCCCTTTGTTTCTGTTCCTTGGTCTGAAACTCCTTTTCTAAAATTAATCATTTTCTTCCACTATTGTTTTTTTTTTTTGCAGATTTAAGGAAGTTTCGTTACACAGTAAAGAGGAGCTCATCAAACAGGGCTTTACAGAATTCACTATAGAAGATTTTCACAATACGGTGAGTGCCGTTGTGTGGGACCCTTCCGTCTGTCTGTGTGGTGTTATCTTGGCTCACTCTCACTCACCAGACAAAACCCAAAGTATGAACCCCCACTATTTTGTGATCCAGCTGGATAGTTACTCTTTTTTTAAATCTCTAAGCTCTGTTTGGTTTACCCACAACCACCACCAGGCAATTAAGGAGGCTTTTGAGGGAACATTTGGCCAGTGTATATACCTGTGCCGCCTCTTATCAGGAGCTCACATACATCATTACAGGCCATTTTTTTTGCATGAACACACATCTGTTTCAGTATTGTCCTTTTTGTGCTACATTTTTCCGTGCGTGTTTACCTTTTTTTCACACTACTTTATGCATCTGATGCAGTACACAGACAGCCAGTGTGGGGTGCATCTACTGTCAAGGTATCTTTCACATTTATTATTGTAGTTTGGTTTTATATTTGTAAGCAACAGCTGCTGTCTGGTACCTATTTATACATTATATTTTTATTCCTGGATAACGGTCATTTGCCTTGGTTATTGTCTGTTGTATTATGGCTGGTACTGTCCTTGGTGGTCTTTTCTCTTCCTTTACAAAAAGGGGGGGGGAAAGGGGCAATTCATTGTTTCCCTACTGGAGGTATAATGAGAGACAAACTGCCTCCTAAAGTTAAAGGGACGTGAAACATTTTTAGATTGTGCATTATGGGGGGGTCAGTGACTGTCGTCTAAAGAATTTGTTTTGCAACGACTTTAGGGACAGCTTTATTATTTTTGAAGAATTAAAAGCGTCTTTTGGACAGGATCTATGGGAGCCTAACTCTCCCCCCCCCCCCCCCCAGGGATCATTGAGCTATTTTAGATCAAATTCAGATCAAACAGCTGATAAAATGAGAATACCAAAAAGTGTGTTACTTAAAGTGATGGTAAATTTCAGACTATAAGAATGTTGCAATGAGAAATATATTAGTTTTGTAAGTAAAACCACATAATTATTTATTTTAAAGTGTGTGTATATGTATATGTATGTGTATATATATATATATATATATATATATATATATATATATATATATATATATATATATATATATATATATATATATATATATATATATATATATGTGACGTCAGAGGCTGGTGAGGCAGTGGCTAGGATACGCCTTCATTCTTTAGACATCCTTTACTGAAGAAAAAGCAATGCACATGGGTGAGCCAATCACATGAGGTATCTATGTGCAGCAATCAGCAGCTACTGAGCATATTTAGATATGATTTTCAACAAAGGATATACAAAGAATGAAGAAAATTAGATATTAGATGTAAATTGGAAAGTTATTTACATTTGCATATGGGTTTCATATGGGTTTCATGTCCCTTTAAATGGTGTCTTGGAAAACTGGTCAACTTAGTAAACATCTGATTTTAGTCCGAAAGGATTGTAACAGAAACTCTTGCCAGATAACACAATGCTTGCTCTGATTATGAGATCTAGAAATCCAGGCCCATTAAAATATGTTTAAAACATACATTTTACTTTAATGCTGCAAATTATGCTTATAGATTCTTTCATTATTCAGTAAATATAAAAATGTCTTGATCCAGTGGCGGCTGGTGAAATTAAAAGATGGTGGGGCGCTTGACTCCACCCCTTTAAATAAAGCTACACCATCAGATGGCACTACCAATTCATTAATTAAATAAATAAAAGGTAGACAGAAACACAGAAAAGCACTCGGGGGGGGGGGGGGAAGGGAGAGAGAGACGGGGGGAGAGAGACACAGAGGGTTAGAGAGAAAGAGAGAGAGAGGCACAATCGCCCACAGAGGGTTAGAGAGAAAGAGAGAGAGAGAGACACACAATCACACACAGAGGGTGAGAGAGAGAGAAAGAGAGACACAATCATACACAGAGGGTTAGAGAGAGAGAGAGAGAGAGAGACACAATCACACACAGAGGGTTAGAGAGAGAGAGACACAATCGCACACAGAGGGATAGAGAGAGACACAATCATACACAGAGGGTTAGAGAAAGAGAGAGAGACACAATCATACACGGAGGGTTAGAGAGAGAGAGAGAGACAAAATCACACACAGAGGGTTAGAGAGAGAAAGAGACACAATCACACACAGAGGGTTAGCGAGAGAAAGAGACACAATCACACACAGAGGGTTAGCGAGAGAAAGAGAGAGATGGACACAATCACACACAGAGGGTTAGCGAGAGAAAGAGAGACAGACACAATCACACATAGAGGGTTAGAGAGAGAAAGAAATAGAGAGAGACACAATCACACACAGAGGGTTAGAGAGAGAGAGACACAATCGCACACAGAGGGATAGAGAGAGACACAATCATACACAGAGGGTTAGAGAAAGAGAGAGAGACACAATCATACACGGAGGGTTAGAGAGAGAGAGAGAGACAAAATCACACACAGAGGGTTAGCGAGAGAAAGAGACACAATCACACACAGAGGGTTAGCGAGAGAAAGAGAGAGATGGACACAATCACACACAGAGGGTTAGCGAGAGAAAGAGAGAGAGACACAATCACACATAGAGGGTTAGAGAGAGAAAGAAATAGAGAGAGACACAATCACACACAGAGGGTTAGAGAGAGAGACACAATCACACACAGAGGGTTAGAGAGAGAGAAAGAGAGAGAGAGACACAATCATACACTGAGGGTTAGAGAGAGAGAGACACAATCACACACAGAGGGTTAGAGAGAAAGAGACAATCACACACAGAGGGTTAGAGAGAGAGAGAAAGAGAGAGACACAATCACACACAGATGGTTAGAGAGAGAAAGAGAGAGAGACACAATCACACACAGAGGGTTAGAGAGAGAGAGAAAGAGAGAGACACAATAACACAGAGGGTTAGAGAGAGAGAGAGAGACACAATCACACACAGAGGGTTAGAGAGAGAGAGAAAGAGAGACACAATCGCACACAGAGGGTTAGAGAGAGAGAGAAAGAGAGAGACACAATAACACAGAGGGTTAGAGAGAGAGAGAGAAAGAGAGAGAGACACAATCACACACAGAGGGTTAGAGAGAGAGAAAGAGAGAGACACAATCATACACAGAGGGTTAGAGAGAGAGAAAGAGAGAGACACAATCACACACAGAGGGTTAGAGAGAGAGAGAAAGAGAGAGACACAATCACACACAGAGGGTTAGAGAGAGTTGAAACACAATCATACACAGAGGGTTAGAGAGAGAGAGGCACAATCACACACAGAGGGTTAGAGAGACACATAAGGGATGAGAGAGTCAGAGGGGGAGGAAGAGAGACAGAGAGAGAAAGAGACCATGGGGGAGAACAACACATAAGGAGAGAGATGGATAGACAGAGAGAGAGGCACACACACACACAAAAGGGGGAATGGGACCACTGCATTTTTAAATAATAAAACAGCAGAGCTACAGAGAGTTCAGAAAATGAGGCTATAAATTAGTGTGAAGTACAGAGGCAAGCTGCAGTTAGTGGGTGTAAAGTTTGAGTAAACAAAATACAAAAACGATCCTTTGCTGTAAAAGAGTAAAAAAAACACTAAACCACATTCATTAAATTATCATTTTCACTAACAGAATCCCTTTCAGTAAAATCTTACTTTAATAAGATGTGGCTGAAACACTGCTCTCTCTGCCTCTCTTCCTGCTCTGTGTAAGGATTCAGGAAGTGACAGTGGCACATTCCACTGCACTTAGAGGGGAAGAACAGAACTCTCTTTTTCACTTTAGCAAAGCTAGCAGGTTCACAGGACAACAACAAAATATATGAAAGGTTGTTTTTTTCTGTTTTTGTTTTGTTTTATATGATTTAAAATCCAGCCCCAACCCTAAGTTCCAATTACTAATGCCTCTCACTGGATTGGTTCAGCCCAAATAGGACTGCCTCAAATAAGCAGTTAATGGGCCATGCAATCATCTTAACCATTTTCATCCAGTAGGTGGCGCAGCATGTTGTGTAATGGTGGGCAGACCTGCTTGTGCCTCTCCATTGCACAACATATAGCTGTGAGAGAAAAAAATGCTGGGGGAAAAAAATTTACAATTTTTTTTTTAAAGCCAATAAAAAAATATATATTTTTGCCCATATGAGAGGTGAAGCACTGCCTCTAGTGACTGCACATCACTGTTATATATATATATATATATATATATATATATATATATATATATATATATATATATATATATATATATATATAGTTTATAATCCTAATTGGTATTGTCTGTTGTTCCGCCCCCCTCAATTACTGCTCTGGGCTGTGATGTATAGACCACTCTCTACATAGACTTTCTAAGGGCTTTAAAGGTGATTGACTTCAAGATTGTCATATGACACACACACCGATTGGATGTTCACTGGAGTTCATCCAAGTGGGCCAGCATAACATTGCAATAGCAGCATTATTATATAAACTAATTTAACCCTTTCACAGATAGATTAAAAAATAAAAAAGGTGCACATATACTTTTTTTTTTTAAATGTCAAAGGTTACATATATGGCATTTGATTAGTTAAAGTTTACCATCACTTTAAGAGATCTGGGTATGCGTCATCTCACTTTGACTTTGCTTGATAAAAGGCAGACAATTTTCTTGTGTCCTGGAATCTCGTTTGACTTCCGACTCTCCATTTTTTATGTTTAAATAATTTTTATTTTTGAAAAATAAAATACAATCACATGACGTTCAAACAAACAGGTGTGCTCTCCTCTGAGCCCAAGTATAGTAGAAATTAGTAGTAGTCCATTTTTCTGAATAAAAACATTTACTGATTATAGTTCCTGGTCCATATCTTAACTGTAGTATCATAGTCTTCATCAATAAATAACTTCCTGAAGAGTATCGTTATTTCTATTGTTTTGTTTCCATAAAATATTACATAGATATATGGTAATAAAGCTCTTGGACTAAAGATGGTCTTATATATTTAGAGGTGTTTCAAATCAGAGAGTACACCATTAGAAGACAACAGGGTTAAATAACTTGGGGTTTAAAAAAGGTAACATGGGTGAGGGGGGGGGGAAGGAATGTGACGACACAGCCTTTCTCATATTATGTTGTATATACACCTATATGTTTAAAATGTTTGTAGCTGAATGACCACGTAATGGATTGTCTTTCTACTGTCCTATGGGGCTAGGGATCCTCTACTTTTCCAGTAGTACCACACTGCTTGAGTCGTTTCTCTGTTTTCAAGAGTCTGTGACGCTATCTCGTACATGGTATATGTGTGATGGATTTTGTTAAGTATCTCTGTCCAGGTCGGGGTCCCAGTTTTCCAGTATCTGGCTATACATATCCTTGTGACCGTGCACAAGATCTTAGTAAATATAATAAACATATAAATACATTCATTAAGACGTTCATGTAGCAGAGCTTGGTGGATTGTAAGGTTGATATTTTCTTCTAGTATCTGGCTGAGAAAGGTAGATAATTGTTTCCATATTCCCGATATCTCTCTGCAATCCCACCACATGTGTCTTAAAGTCCTGATTTCTCCTCAGTCCCGATAGCATAGCTTACTACCTTGTGGGTGCATGTGGGCTGTTCTCATGGGGGTTAAGTACCATCGGTGGATGGTTTTGATAATATTTTCTTTGAGATCTACGCTAATTAGTCCCTTCCCAGCATTTTGGAATAAAAGCTCCCATTCTTTTGTATTCTTACTAATAAGTAATTCTCGTTCCCAGGCTAGCATAGTTGAGGTTTTAGATGAATTTTGGGTGTTTTGTATGTTTATATATAGTAGAGATATAGTATGTTTGTCTCGGCCTTCTATTTTACAGAATGTCTCCAACAGTGTGGCAGTGTAATTTTTTGGGTGTTTTAGGTATGTTTGTATAGCTGAGGATATCTGGAGGTCGACTCTCCATTTTTTAAATGAAAGTTCAAGATGATTTCTCTGCTGGCACTAATCCGTATTGACATGAAAGATGCGCATCTGCATATTCTCGTTGCTCCTCTTGATTGGGGCTTTGTAAGATTTGCTATGTGAGACGGTTTTTTAGTTTTTGTGCTATTTGGGCGTCCGTATTGCCAAGAGCTTTTTACAAAGTGTCACATAGCCCTCTTAGTTTGTGTCTAAGAAAGAAAATGATTCGGACAATATTCCTATTGTGGGCTTTTCCAAGGATCTATTTGCAAATATTCATCATAGCAAGACGTGAGCAAATCCATCTTTACCAGCCTAGAGATGTAAAAGTTCCATACGTTTTTAAAGCCATGGGGAAAAAAAAATCTCTTATTTTTTTGGGGCTGCTGAACCCAATTTTTTTTCTCTTTCATGATTCACATAGAGCAGCAATTTTAAGCAACTTTCTGATTTACTCCTAGTATTAGCTTAGGAAACGGCCCATCTCTGGTTCAGCTTACATTGCTGCTTTTTCAAATAAAGATACCAAGAGAATGAAGAAAAAATGATAATCTGAGTAAATGAGAAAGTTGCTTAAAATTGCTGCTCTATCTGAATCATGAAAGAAAAAATTTGGGTTCAGTGTCCCTTTTAGTAAAAGAAAAAATGCAGTGTGTATAAAAGTATTATGCTTGAAATGAAAGTACAGCGTATTCTGTAAAAAAGTAAATTTTGTTTATTTTTGTTACAAATGTCACGATATTAAGGTCCGAATATGTTAACAAGTGAACTATAGTGAACTTCTATTGTGTTTTGTTTTTTATAACCCATCATGGTGTTGTTGGTGAATGTAACATAAGGAACCGAGCCAAGATATGGAAATTACAGTGATTTTTGTTTGTTTTTTAATCATTCCAGAGGGGTTATTTTGTGAGTTTTCTTTCTTTCAGTTCATGGACCTCATTGCACTCGTGGAGAGGCACCCTCAATTGTCAGAGCTGCTAGCTGCGTTCAACGAGCAGACGGTCTCCGATTACGTGGTGGTCTATCTGCGTCTCCTCACATCCGGACACTTGCAAAGAGATAATATCTTCTACCAGCACTTTATAGAGGGAGGGAGGAGCGTTAAAGAATTTTGCCAGCAGGTAAAACCGCTGTATGCAAGCGATGTGTGTGCGGCAGGTATATATTGTTATAAAGAGATCTGCGGCAGTCAGAGTTCTTTATATATGCATGTTTCAGCAGCCATAGATAAGATCTTCATACCCATGTACACAAATCAAACGTTTCTTTACGCTCACTCACATGATCTCTGGGGAATAAGCAGGTGTGCACCTATGTATTTATGCATATGAAAGAGCGCTAGTTAAACACATTAATAGTTTGCTGCATGAAGAGGGTTCCTTCAAGCTATTTAAAGTGAAGGTAAACTTTGGTGAATGAAAGGCCGTTTTTTTAAATACTATTAAAAACAGGGATACTTTCATTCATCAAAGTTTAAAAAGCAGCTGTTTTGATTAAAAACTTACCTTTTTTTCTTTTCACTGCCAGAGCAGCTTCCCCCTCCTGGAAATCCTCTCCACACGTCAGCAATGACTAATCCGGCTTCCTCCAATCACGGCTTTCCCCCCAGGGTAGTCATCGCCTGAGGCCATGCTGTGATTGGAGGAAGCCGGATTAGTCATTGCTGACGTGTGAAGAGAGGATTTCCAGGAGGGGGAAGCTGCTCTGGCTGTGAAATAACCAAAGGTAAGTTTTAAATCATAACGGCTACTTTGTAAACTTTGATTAAATGAAAGTGCCCCTGTTTATAATAATATTTTTAAAAAACGGGCCTTCATTCATCAAAGTTTACCTTCACTTTAACCCCTAGAATGGGAATTACCACACTGTCATCCTCTACTGCATTGGGTGGGCTTTGTTTGTCTTCTATGCACTTGATTCCCAGGACTTACCTTGTTGCGGTGCCCGAGTTGTCCTCTTGCTGTGTGTGCGGATGTCACTAAGAATGAGCAAGTGCCCTGGGACATAAGAACTTCTTGTTGTCTTAGAGACCCTGCAGCTTTGTACAGAATAACGACTTGTTAGTGCCGGATCTAATCTATTTCAGTCACTAACTTGCCAGCTTAAAGCAGATAACATAAACAATACTAAAGGAACTTTTTAACTGGGGTTGTCCTGGACTTGTAAACAGTGCACATTGTGCAGAATGATCGTCTTAAAGGGACATAGTAATCCAAATGGAAATGCGCATAACTGAGTTTCAATTCTGAATAGAAACATTCAATGCATTATACTTGTATTAGCAAAAATGCTTTTAGTAATGGTTATTTCCGTTGCATAAGCACATATGCTGTATGTTCATTGTGCACTAGCATTCAAACGCAGTCCCAGCTCAGACGTTTGGCAGAAGCTTCTAGGATACAAATGAAATCATTTCTGTGCTGATACAAACCGCACTCTCTCTGATCGGGGGCAGTGTTTGAATGCTGGTGCACAGGGCATGTGCAATGTGTGTGTATACTGCTACAATGTAGTATGTTTTATTAGAAGAAATGCTTCTATTCAAAACTGAAATGCACTTATGCACATTTTAATTTTGAATAATGTCCCTTTAACCTATTGACGTCGTCAAGACGTTCTATGCCGTCCTAAGAGCACTGGGCTTTAATGCCGTCAGACTGCATAGAACGTCTTAACATTTCAAGTGCTATGTTCCCTTCCATGTTCAAGAAACGGGAAGATCCGACTTGGGGACGCACCTAGCATCGTAGGCAGTCCCCTAGATCCAATCATCGGTGTTGGAGTCACATGATCTTTAGCTTGTTTACATCGGAAATTATTTCTTGTCGATTTGCCCCCATCCTGAAGGGGTTAAATGCTTTAAAAAAAATATTTATATTTTTGCATTCAGATTGCTTACAATACAGTAATTAAATGCTGATCTATACTAAACAAATATACAGTTGGCTATCAGCGGATACATCAGGGCTGGTTTTGGAGACGAGCTAGCTAGCTTTCCTGCTTGGTACTTGGTTAGGCTTCCTCCTAGTAAATTCGGAAATGATGGAAGTTTTATTTTGACTTTAGTGTAAGTTTAACATAACCGTGCACTTGCTCTTTCCTGTGACAAAGCTGAGTTCAAAGTATTCCCACAAGGGGCTCTGATGTCTCCAACCAGCCATAATAACATAATGATGTAGCCAGGCTATCAGTAACGTTACTAGTGCCACCTGCAGGGCCGATATCTTATTAGGCTGTGGCTTTCTAGAATTCACCGCCCCATCAGTCCTGTGAAAACGGTGAGATTATAGTATAGTTAAAGGGACAGTTCACCCAAAAATTGTCTCCCCTTTAAATTGTTCCCAATTATTCATTTTACCTGCTGGAGTGTTTTAAATTGTATATATACTGAACGTTTCTATACTGGAGTCTATTCTATAGAACAGCCAGCAAAAGAGATTACACTCTCAGTGGGGGGCATGATAGTTAAGTAATTAAATGATAATTTTCCATTGTTCTCTCTAAGTATTGAGCTTTGGTTTTCTAGACACATATAAGATAAGGAAGCAAGTGTGTGTATACAAAGTGATAACATAATGAGATTACCTGAAGCTCAACCCATTGTAAATAGGCTGTGGTTTAAAAGCACAAAACCAGCTACTTCATATACACAAATAAGCATGAAAATGCAATTTCTCCTACATTTATACTCTGCAGTTGGTATAACAAGTCATTGAAAATACATTAATATAAAAACAATTTTACAGTGTACTGTCCCTTTAAAGGACATGCAAACCTTCATGAGTGATGTAGCGCACATTCAAAAATTAATAACATTTTCTTTTAATTCATTCTTGAAATGTATCTCCTTTCCAGGACAGCATACTGAGGTATCCTCCTGAGGAGCGTGCACTTTCCTTGAACTGTAACATTTTTATGAACATAACTGCTCATTCCTGAGCATACCTCAGTATCCTCTCTTGCAAAGGAGAAGTCTGTTGGAAAGTGAGTTGTTTTTAATTGTACGCTTTTTTCTGAATTAGGAAAGTTTTGTTTTTTAAAGGGACAGTAAACACATTTCTATTTGTATATAAAATGTTTAGTTATGCATAATGAAACTACTTTACAATATATTTTCATTATTTATTTTGTCCCCTTTTCATACAATTTTTAGCTATGAAAAATTAAGCAATTTTTAATACTCAGAACTTGAAATGCACCTGCCAACCTTTCAAGGCTAACTCTGCTACATATATGCCCCTATTTGGCTTGAACTGATAACAACTTTGACAGTGACTAGCCTTGTTGGCTGATTTGTTCTATAGCAACATAACAAACGTCCTGTAATACAAGGTGTGTACTGTTCCTTTAAAGGGACACTACTCCAGTGTGTTTGTTTAATAAGATAGATAATCCCTTTATTACCCATTCCCCAGTTTTGCACAACTAACAGTTATATTAATACACTTTGTACCTCTGTGATTACCTTGTATCTAAACCTCTGCAGACTGCCCCCTTATCTCAGTTCTTTTGTCAGACATGCATTTTAGCCAATCAGAGCTGACTCATAAATAACTCCACGGGAGTAAGCACAATGTTGTCTATATGGCACACATTAACTAGCAGTGTCTAGCGCTGAAAAACTGTCAAAATGCACTGAGATAAGAGGCTGCCTTCAAGGGCGTAGAAATTAGCATATAAGCCTAACTAGATTTAGCTTTCAACAAAGAATACCAAGAGCACAAAGCAAATTTGATATTAAAAGTAAATTGTAAAGTTGTTTAAAATGGCATGCCCTATCTGAATAATGAAAGTTTAATTTGGACTTTACTATCCCTTTAAGTCTGACTTAGACAATCTCTTTTTAAAACTTACTGAGAAATGTTTTGATCAGAACTTAAAGGGACAGTCAAGTCAAAATTAAACTTTCATTATTCAGACAGAGCAGCACTTTTAAACAACGTTCCAATTTACTTCCATTAACCAAATGTGCAGAGTTTTTTTTTCTATTTAAACTTCGTGAGTCACCAGCTCCTACTGAGCATGTGCAAGAATAAGTGTGTATGCATTTGTGATTGGCTGATGGCTGTCACATGGTAGGTGTATGCATTTATGATTGGCTGATGGCTGTCACATGGTACGTGTATGCATTTGTGATTGGCTGATGGCTGTCACATGGTACAGGGGAAGTGGAAAAATACATAACTTAAAATTGACAGAAAAAAAATCTACTTCTCATGTGAAGTTCAGACTAAGTGCTATTGCATTGTCTTGTTTTCTTGCATTTGTTGATTATGCAAATCTACTGTGTTGAACGGTCCTTTAAGATGAATGTGTGTTTGGCTAATCTCTGTGTCTCTCCCGCCTGCAGGAGGTTGAACCTATGTGTAAGGAGAGTGATCATATCCACATCATTGCTTTGTCCCAGACTCTGAACGTCTCTATCCAGGTTGAATATATGGACAGAGGTGAAGGTGGCGCGACTGTAACTCACGTGTTTCCTGAGGGATCTGATCCCCCACAGGTCTTTCTGCTGTACCGGCCCGGACACTACGACATTCTCTATAAGTGACTTGCTCCAGCCTATACTGCCCCCTTGTCAAATTCTTATTTACCCCATTTCTTCTTTCCCTCCCCCCATCTCTTATCTTCCCTAACCTCTATTGTTCCATTTTTATCCCAGTGGAGCAAAATAAATAGGAAAAACTGACTGTCTGTGCGTTTATGTACCAGGGACTCTAACGGTTCTGTTTATTAAGCTGCAACTGCAGGAGCGAGACGGAAACGCCAGTTAAGTAGCTGCTGTCTTAAAGGAACATGAAACCCAAAAATGGTCTTTTCTGATTCAGAAGTAAATTGGAAAGTTGTTTAAAACTGTATGATCTAATTTGCTTCATTCTCTTGGTATCCTTTGTGGAAGAAGCAGCAATGCACTGCTGGGAGCTAGCTGAAAGCCAATGACAAGAGGCATATATTTGCAGCCACCAATCAGCAGCTCCAAAGTCTACTTTGGTATCCATTTCAACAAAGGATATCAATTGACGAAAACAAATTGGGTAAAAGGAGGAGTAATTTGGAACGCTGTTTAAGATTTACAAGATCTATCTGAATCATGAAAAAAAATTGTGTTATGTCCCTTTAAGACCACTGCTCATGATTCAGATAGGACATGTAATTATAAACAATTTTCCAATTTACTTTTATCACCAATTTTGCTTTGTTCTCTTGGTATTCTTAGTTGAAAGCTAAACCTAGGAGGTTCATATGCTAATTTCTTAGACCTTGAAGACTGCCTCTAATCTGAAAGCATTTTGAAAGTTTTTCACCACTAGAGTGCATTAGTTCATGTGTTTCATATAGATAACATTGAGCTCATGCATATGAATATACCGAGGAGTGAGCACTGATTGGCTAAAATGCAAGTCTGTCAAAAGAACTGAAATAAGGGGGCAGTCTGCAGATGCTTGGATACAAGGTAAACACATAGGTAAAAAGTGTATTAATATAACTGTGTTGGTTATGCTAAACTGGTGAATTGGTAATTAAGGGATTAGCTATCTCTTAAAACAACAATAATTCTGGTGTTGACTGCCCCTTTAACTTCTCCACCACCTAAGGTGTGGTGGGTTTTAATCATCTCGTTCCAATCAGGATGATTGACAGCCCCTACTTGCGTGCGATTGGATGATGCTTGTGCAATGATAAATGTGGGCGAGGACAGACAGACGAGTTTCATGATGTTCATGATGGCGAACTTCATCTGCCCATAACATAATAAATGGAGCATAATGTGTTGATATTAAGGGTGTTACAGAAAAACACTTTAATTCTAAGTTGAATCTAAGAGATGTTTTTTTTTTTTTTTACTAATGCTCATTGGCTGATTGGCCCATAGACACTTCCTGCTAATGCTTATTAGCTGATTAACACTTCCTATTAAAGCCCATTGGCCCATAGACACTTCCCGCTAATGCTTATTGGCTGATTAACACTTCCTATTAAAGCCCATTGGCCCATAGACACTTCCCGCTAATGCTTATTGGCTGATTAACACTTCCTATTAAAGCCCATTGGCCCATGCTCATTGGCTGATTAACACTTCCTATTAAAGCCCATTGGCCCATAGACACTTCGCGCTAATGCTTATTGGCTGACATGTTATTCACTGAGCATTAGGAAGTACTTGGAAATACTCGGTACAACTGATACTGGTATGTTAAAGGGACATGAAACCCATTTTTTTTCTTTCATGATTCAGATAGAGCAGCAATTTTAAGCAACTTTCTAATTTTACTCCTATTATCAATTTTTCTTTGTTCTCTTGGTATCTTTATTTGAAAAGCAGGAATGTAAAGCTTAGGAGCCGGTCCATTTTTGGTTCAGAACCTAGGTAGCGCTTGCTGATTGGTGGCTATACAGATATATCACCGGATGTGCTCAGCTAGCTCCCATTAGTGCATTGTTGCTTCTTCAACAAAGGATACCAAGAAAATTAAGCAAATCTGATAATAGAAGTAAATTGGAAAGTTGTTTAAAATTGTATGTTCTGTCAGAATCTTTCAAATGACATTTTGACTTCACTATACCTTTAATTAGTAATACAATTAACTTTTTTTTTTTTTTTTTAAACCCCCCCTCTTTTTCTTGCAATGGGAAGGTGGCAGAATTTTTTTTTTTCTGTCCCTTTAAAGGGACACTAAACACAAATTTTTTATTTCAAGATTTAGATAGAGCATGCAATTTTAAGCAACTTTGTAATTTACTCCTATTATCAATTTTTCTTCATTCTTTTGCTATCTTTATTTGAAAAAAAAAGGCATCTAAGCTAAGGAGACAGCAAATTTTTGGTTCAGGACCATGAACAGCACTTGTTTATTGGTGCTGTCCAATCAGTAAGGACAACCCAGGTTGTTCACCAAAAATGGGCCGGCATCTAAACTTACATTCTTGCTTTTCATAAACACATACCAAGAGAATGAAGAAAATTTGATAATAGGAGTAAAGTAGAAAGTTGCTTAAAATTGCTGCTGTATCTGAATCACAAAAGAAAAAATTTGGGTTCAGTGTCCCTTTAAGGTGTTGTGTTTTAAAGCCTCTTTTTCCCTGATGCTAGTCGGGGCACTCAGAGGTTGGCACAGTTATATAAAATGCAGAGATTTCAAACTGTTCCAGAAAAAGCACGAAATGCCGACTCAGGGAAAGAGGAAATGTTTAAACAGCACTATCTCACTAACGTATGATAAATGTGCAAACAAGAAGAATCCCACACTGCCCCAGCCAAGGGTTTAGTTCCAACAAAATATTCACCCAGTTTGTCTATATTATTTTTAGTGAATAGGATCGAATCGTAGGTCCTACATAATTCACGCTGATCTGTGTGCGCTGCTTCTGTCACATGAGCGCCAAGGTGTTGTATGAAGAGGCGGAGCTTTACCATCTGACACCTTTAAGGGGTATAAATAGAGCCTAGCTGTTTAGTGCCCCTTTAATTGGAAGAGCTTGCAGGTTTTTTATGTGAATGTTCTGCTTTTCTTTGAACACTTTCACTGCCGCATAGGGTTGGCTTTGACCAGATTACAACTCTGACCCCTCTCTGTTCCATCCATATGAATCTTATGGTACAGAGCTTTACCCATCATGCACATTCGGGTCTCAGGAATAAGGAAGGGACAATATGTTGCTGTAATAGGATTGTCAGGTATAGAACAGTGGCACAGATTTTGAGGGTTTTCGTGTTTGGATTAGCGATGCCATTTCTATCAGTTTTATTGACCTGGAGTTGAGCCCCTCTCCATTTTAGCCACACACTTCCCACTTAGTGAACCACTTGTGTAAACTTTGCTCTATTTGATTTGACATTGTTTGTATTGCGCACTTTGTTGGTGCCTGTGGCTTTAGAGAAGTGTGGCTGCAAGGCATCAGGATCTGAAGAGAACGAGGCAGGGAGAGGTTGGTTGATCGGCAGGAACACTCTCCTTTGTCACGCGGGGTGTCACTTTAAATCACTGGCTTTCAAACCTGTCCCCGGCCTCCCCAACAGGCCAGGTTTTTAGGATTACCTAGGATGAGAGCAGGTACGATAGCCATGTTTGTTAATCAGCTGATTATTTCACCCGTGCTCTAGTTGAGAGATCCTCAAATGTGGCCTGAGGTCAGGTTTGAAAACCAGAGCTTTAAATGAACTGGCTCCAAGGGCTTTGTACAGGATCTCCCATATACCCTTAGTATAGTGGGGCACTGGGAGGTGGAGCAGATTACTCTCTACTTGTAGGGTCCACCTCTGTCCCACTCCCACCATGGTGAGTACTTTTTATAAAGTAACCAGAGCAGTATCCTGTCCACTTTCAGGACCAACGGAACAGTTTTAGGTAAATTACACTGAAGACTGCACTTTATTTTACTGTCATTGACAACTTGATTTTGCCCACGCTGCGCTGCAGTTTGTCTTCTTCAGCTATTGCTAACTGTCCCACACTCTAGCCCTGTGCTTATTTCCAGGCTTCTATTCATGAGCTTCAGCTAACATTCTCTGCTGAACTTCTGTTTCGCTCCCAGACTGAATATACAGAAGCAGATGATTTGACTGGGACAGCTCACGTAAAGGGACAGTCAAGTCCAAAAAAAAGTTTCATGATTCAAATAGGGCATGTCATTTTAAACAACTTCCCAATTTACTCTTATCACCAATTGTGCTTTGTTCTCTTGGTATTCTTAGTTGAAAGCTAAACCTAGGAGGTTCATACGCTAATTTCTTAGACCTTAAAGGCCGCCTCTAATCTGAATGGTTTTTCACCACTAAAGGGCATAAATTCACGTGTTTAAAGGGACAGTCTACACCAGCATTTTTATTGTTTTAAAAGATAGATACTCCCTTTATTACCCATTCCCCAGTTTTGCATAACCAACACTGTTATATTAATATACTTTTTACCTCTGTGATTACCTTGTATCTAAGCCTCTGCAAACTGCCCCTTTTTTCAGTTCTTTTGACAGACTTGCAGTCTAGCCAATCAGTGCCTGCTCCCAGATAACACTGTGCTCGTGCACGAGAAGTTATCTATATGAAATATGTGAACTAACACCCTCTAGTGGTGAAAAACTGTTAAAATGCAATCTGAAAGAGGTGGGCTTCAAGGTCTAAGAAATTAGTATATGAACCTCCTAGGTTAAGCTTTCAACTAAGAATACCAAGAGAACAAAGCAAAATTGGTGATAAAAGTAAATTTGAAATTTGTTTAAAATTGCATGCTCTATCTGAATCATGAAAGTTTTATTTTGGCCTAGACTGTCCCTTTAATATAGATAACATTGAGCTCACGCACGTGAATTTACCAAGGAGTGAGCACTGATTGGCTAATATACAAGTCTGTCAAAAGAACTGAAATAAGGGGCAGTCTGCAGATGCTTAGGTATTTTTATAACTCTGTTCGTTATGCAAAACTGGGGAATGGGTAATAAAGGGATTATTATTTTTAAACGACAAACATTCTGGTGTTGACTGTCCCTGTAAAGGGACACTGAACCCAATTTTTTTCTTTCATGATTCAGATAGAGCAGCAATTTTTAAGCAACTTTCTAATTTACTCAATTATCAATTTTTCTTCATTCTCTTGCTATCTTTATTTGAAAAAGAAGGCATCTAAGCTTAGGAGCCAGACAATTTTTGGTTTAGCACCATGGACAGCACTTTTTTATTGGTGTGTGAATTTATCCACCAATCAGCAAGAAAAACCCAGGTTGTTCACCAAAAATGCTTTTAAAATAAAAATACCAAGAGAATGAAGAAAATTTGATAAGAATAAATTAGAAAGTTGCTTAAAATGTCATGCGCTATCTGAATCACGAAAGAAAAAATTTGGGTTCAGTGTCCCTTTAATATAGCAGTTTACTCTCTTTCCCTGACAGACACTTTCTGTAATTGATATAAACAAATAATATTGTCTTTACTTCTTCTACATTACACACTAAAGTACCTCACTAAGGTTCCAGTATGACGTAGTTTTGCAAAACGTTTAGGACAACTGCTGCCCCAATAACGCCTTTAGATAAGGGTGTTTATTCTAGTACATCACATTGTGGATGAGATCTGTAAGATATTACTTCTCACTAAAGCCAGATTCTCAATAACTGTGATCTGTATACTGTGTAATAATCACCCTGACACTCACATGAACAAACCTTAAAGGGACATTAAACACAAAATGAAGGTTAGATTAAATTATGCATTCAAAGAAATGATTAGTCTGAGAAAAACATGTAGATGTATCTTTCCAAAGGCAGGGAGAGTCCACAACTTCATTCATTACTGTTGGGAATATCAACACCTGGCCACCAGGAGGAGGCAAAGACACCCCAGCCAAAGGCTATAAATATCCCTCCTACTTCCCCTATCCCCTCCCAGTCATTCTTTGCCTTTCATCACTATGGGAGTGGTTCCATAGAGGTTCAATCTCATATATCTTTTTCCTCCATTGGCCCTTCTTCCTTGAGTAGTGGCTCGCATCAAGCAGGAGCAGGCTCGGGTGATACTTATAGCTCTTTTGTGGCCACAAAGGACTTGGTTTGCGGATCTAATAAGAATGTCCACCTCCCCTCCGTGGAGGTTACCTTGTCGTGCGGACCTTCTGACTCGGGGTCCGTTTCTAAAAAAAAAAAAATATGATTCTCTGAGACTGCGTGGAAATTGAACGCTTAGTCTTATCCAAGAGAGTAATTCTAGAAGACAAAGTGTAGAGGGCACCACATAGTGCAGGTCATACGAGAAAGGTTCAGTATATAAATATAGCCAAATTGCTACTCACGTGGTATAATGCACATTCGTGCAATTCAAGCAGGCCGGAACCAGTCGTCCGGTAGACACTCATGCAATACAGGATATCTTTATCACGGAAAGGTCCAGATAATTGAGAAGTGTATCACACTGGATAAAACGGGTTGTCCTTGTCCCACCAGGGGGAATCCAGGAATTATAGGGGTATACCTCAATAGATATACCAGGCTACAAGATATAAAAGGAGACGATGGATACACTGTGATGAAAAAATGGTGAGCAGTCCAATAGGAATGAAACAGTGTAGCAGCAGGTAAAGCTAGTAAAAAGTATTTATTAAAACAAGTTAAAAAGCAACGCGTTTCTCCGTGTCACAGCACGGTTTCATCAGGCTGTATTAAACAATACAAAATTTGCTACACTATATAACAATACTATATGTAGTATGTAGTGCTTAGTGACACAACTGATTTTAGTGTGATTGATTAAAAGCATATAGTACTTAGTGACACTACTGATTTTAGTGTGATTGATTAAAAGCATATAGTGCTTAGTGACACTACTGATTTTAGTGTGATTGATTAAAAGCATATAGTGCTTAGTGACACAACTGATTTTAGTGTGATTGATTAAAAGCATATAGTGCTTAGTGACACAACTGATTTCAGTGTGATTGATTGTAAGCATGTAGTGCTTAGTGACACAACTGATTTTAGTGTGATTGATTAAAAGCATATAGTACTTAGTGACACAACTTATTACAGTGTGATTGATTGTAAGCATGTAGTGCTTAGTGATACAACTGATTTTAGTGTGATTGATTAAAAGCATATAGTACTTAGTGACACTACTGATTTCAGTGTGATTGATTAAAAGCATATAGTGCTTAGTGACACAACTGATTTCAGTGTGATTGATTGTAAGCATGTAGTGCTTAGTGACACAACTGATTTTAGTGTGATTGATTAAAAGCATATAGTACTTAGTGACACAACTGATTTCAGTGTGATTGATTGTAAGCATGTAGTGCTTAGTGATACAACTGATTTTAGTGTGATTGATTAAAAGCATATAGTACTTAGTGACACTACTGATTTCAGTGTGATTGATTAAAAGCATATAGTGCTTAGTGACACAACTGATTTCAGTGTGATTGATTGTAAGCATGTAGTGCTTAGTGACACAACTGATTTTAGTGTGATTGATTAAAAGCATATAGTACTTAGTGACACTACTGATTTCAGTGTGATTGATTAAAAGCATATAGTGCTTAGTGACACAACTGATTTCAGTGTGATTGATTAAAAGCATATAGTGCTTAGTGACACAACTGATTTTAGTGTGATTGATTAAAAGCATATAGTACTTAGTGACACAACTGATTACAGTGTGATTGATTGTAAGCATGTAGTGCTTAGTGATACAACTGATTTTAGTGTGATTGATTAAAAGCATGTAGTACTTAGTGACACTACTGATTTCAGTGTGATTGATTAAAAGCATATAGTGCTTAGTGACAACTGATTTCAGTGTGATTGATTGTAAGCATGTAGTGCTTAGTGACACAACTGATTTCAGTGTGATTGATTGTAAGCATGTAGTGCTTAGTGACACAACTGATTTTAGTGTGATTGATTGTAAGCATGTAGTGCTTAGTGACACAACTGATTTCAGTGTGATTGATTGTAAGCATGTAGTGCTTAGTGACACAACTGATTTCAGTGTGATTGATTGTAAGCATGTAGTGCTTAGTGACACAACTGATTTCAGTGTGATTGATTGTAAGCATGTAGTGCTTAGTGACGCAACTGATTTCAGTGTGATTGATTAAAAGCATATAGTACTTAGTGACACTACTGATTTTAGTGTGATTGATTGTAAGCATATAGTGCTTAGTGACACAACTGATTTCAGTGTGATTGATTGTAAGCATGTAGTGCTTAGTGACACAACTGATTTCAGTGTGATTGATTAAAAGCATATAGTGCTTAGTGACACAACTGATTTCAGTGTGATTGATTAAAAGCATATAGTACTTAGTGACACTACTGATTTTAGTGTGATTGATTGTAAGCATATAGTACTTAGTGACACAACTGATTTCAGTGTGATTGATTAAAAGCATATAGTACTTAGTGATACAACTGATTTCAGTGTGATTGATTGTAAGCATGTAGTGCTTAGTGACACAACTGATTTTAGTGTGATTGATTGTAAGCATATAGTGCTTAGTGACACAACTGATTTCAGTGTGATTGATTGTAAGCATGTAGTGCTTAGTGACACAACTGATTTCAGTGTGATTGATTGTAAGCATGTAGTGCTTAGTGACGCAACTGATTTCAGTGTGATTGATTAAAAGCATATAGTACTTAGTGACACTACTGATTTTAGTGTGATTGATTGTAAGCATATAGTGCTTAGTGACACAACTGATTTCAGTGTGATTGATTGTAAGCATGTAGTGCTTAGTGACACAACTGATTTCAGTGTGATTGATTAAAAGCATATAGTGCTTAGTGACACAACTGATTTCAGTGTGATTGATTAAAAGCATATAGTACTTAGTGACACTACTGATTTTAGTGTGATTGATTGTAAGCATATAGTACTTAGTGACACAACTGATTTCAGTGTGATTGATTAAAAGAATATAGTGCTTAGTGACACAACTGATTTCAGTGTGATTGATTAAAAGCATATAGTGCTTAGTGACACAACTGATTTCAGTGTGATTGATTGTAAGCATGTAGTGCTTAGTGACACAACTGATTTCAGTGTGATTGATTGTAAGCATATAGTACTTAGTGATACAACTGATTTCAGTGTGATTGATTGTAAGCATGTAGTGCTTAGTGACACAACTGATTTCAGTGTGATTGATTGTAAGCATATAGTACTTAGTGATACAACTGATTTCAGTGTGATTGATTGTAAGCATATAGTACTTAGTGATAGAACTGATTTCAGTGTGATTGATTGTAAGCATATAGTACTTAGTGATACAACTGATTTCAGTGTGATTGATTGTAAGCATATAGTACTTAGTGATACAACTGATTTCAGTGTGATTGATTGTAAGCATATAGTACTTAGTGACACAAATGATTTCAGTGTGATTGATTGTAAGCATGTAGTGCTTAGTGACACTACTGATTTTAGTGTGATTGATTGTAAGCATGTAGTGCTTGATAGTCGTGAGAGGTCTATAAGATTCAAAAAAATCAGTTTGTCCTGTAATCTAGCAGGTTTATTAGATCTCACATATATATATGTAAACTATCTCTATTTAACAAAGATGCATTTTTTATATATAATAAATATCACGATTCTACAAAATGTAATAATGATCGTGTGCTCTCTTGTCGGATCCAACAGTCAATCATCTATCACAGTGGTTCTCAACCAAAGTGACCTCAAGGCCCGGTAAATTTTAGCTGGACATGTCCAGGGCCCGGTAGTTTTATTTTTAAATATATATATATATATATATATATATATATATATAATAAGCAGCAGGGATTTGCCCTATCAGTAACTAAGCAGTTCAATGTGGGTTTAGTGGGGGCCCTGGAGTGTGGGGGTCCTGCCGAGGGTCTGTCGCTGTGAGGGACATGGAGTGTGAGGTCTGGCCCTGGAGGTTGGGGGCCCTTTCTTTGGCCCTTAATGTTAGGGGTCCTGGCTCTGAGGTTGATGGGCCTGTTGGGGTTAGGGCAGGGAGGCTACCATGTTCATTTCCATAAATTTGAATACATTTGGGTCAGTGTGAGACAGTTTTCCTGGGGCCTTGATTGGTCTCAGTCTGCCCCTTGTGTGCAGTGGGGGCATGACAGGTCAGGGCCCACCAGCAGGGCTATCACGGCCCGGCTGTTGAGAAACCAGGATCTATCAGGTCTCACAGATCTCGCATATATATGCCTATAAATATCTCTATCATCAAAAATACACTTTATTGAACTGTCGCCGTTCCTACAAAGTATCGTAGTAATCATCAAGTCTCATGTCAGAGAGTATTAGCCAATCGTCTGTTGGGGGGTGTGAATAAACTCAAAATCATCATCTGTGGGGAGCCTCCTCTAGTTATGGCTCCAATCATCTTTAAGGGGTGTGTAAAAGGACGTGTGCGTCACCAGTCATCTAAAGGGTGTTAAAATGATCATGCGCGTCACCTAGTAGTGTGAAAGTTCATAAATTTTCTAAGATCTAAGTTCAATGAAACAGCATAAATGTGTATATGGTAACCTCAAATAATGACTCTTATGGCACACAAGTTAATAACGGTTAACACATGTATGGGTTAACAGTGTGCTTATTATAGCACTAGAGTGCTGTTATGTAGCAATGCAGTTACCAATGAAAATGAGGCAAAAAGCCAAATGTTAAATATAGTTGTATATATCTGAGCTTGTATTTAGCACAATAGTTTAATAAAGTTTGACATATGAGCACACTTGCGTTGTGCTAATTAACATTAAAGTGCTTGTAGATTGAAGATAAAATTATAAAGAATCACTGTAATAACGTGAATCAACTTGGTAATAATTTTCGAGTGATATCATTTTATAATAATACAATTAACAATAAGGATGGGGCAAAAAAGCCAAAGGATTAAATAATATAGTATATATCTGAATTAATACTTGGCACAATTGCAGCGGTAACAGCAAGGGTTAAATATAAAAATCAAATATGCAGATAGCAGGCTTGCTTAACCGTCTTAGAAGCCATCCTAGCTAATACCATCGTAAGTGTTTGTTACTTATTGTAATAATGTTACAACATGTGTTTAACAAGTATGAATTAGCACTTGTAGTGTAAATTGAGCGTAAAGTGAGTTTGTTAAAGGATTACTTTCTGTTATAATTTTTAAGCTAAACAACTAACATATTAAAGTTAATAAACATTAATTAAAACCTACTGACCTATATTTTCGCCAAAACAAAGTTTCATAACGTTCTAAAAGTTATATCTTTTATTCGCCGATGATGTCACATTATCCTGCCCACTATTTTCAGCACTGTGTGTTCAAAATACTTAAACCAATAACTTTGTGTTTAAAGCGCCATTTTGAAACCTAGGTATTGTAAACGGATTGGTACAGAGCAAAGGATACCCACGGATTGGGTTTGGAAAACAATTAAATTTGCAGACAAGATTTCTGATATACGGTAGAGATATGTTAATGAAATGCTATTGATAAAAAGCGTATTTGGGGTAGTTAGTTAGTAACAGGCATAGAAAATATTTACTTACAGTGGCCCTTTAAGGATTTAACTAATAAAGGTACTAAACTTTTTAACACCAGTTAAGCGATTGTGCGATAACTCAAATTGGGAGCATGCAATCCCATATTATATTGAATTAACAGGTATCATATGTCAACAGTGCTTTTGAAACTTTAAATTGAGCAGTACTTTATAGGTATGGGCTAACCAGTCAACCTGTATATATCACGGTAAAAGCCGTAATGATTCAAATCTTACAATCAATATGTGTCACCGATAGAGTTTAGCTTAGAAATGAACAACCATACCGGCTTGTGAATATCAGGTTAACAGGTAAACTCATAAACCACTATACAGCTAAATTAAATGAGATAGGGTAAAAGTATCCTAGCGGTTAAGTAACCGAGACCATTACATATAAGGTCACGCTGATCGTGCCTCCAGAACGCTGCCTAAAACACAGGAGTTCACTAGACTCCTCACCAGAGCCCTGACATGTTTCGCCACTTGTCGGCTTTTACGAAGGGACCCTTTCCCCCCCTCCTCTACTTCCCCTCACATTCACTCACTTAGCCAACCTTGGCACTCACGTTCCTTTCCTTCTAATTTGCGTCGCACTTTCTCTTTTTTTTTCTCCTTCACCTCACGTATGGACAGATTTTTAAACTCACCAACTCACTATAAAACCACCTCACCCGTCATGGCTTCCAGACCCAGGGATCGGAAGAACAAAATGGCATCTGAAACCCTTGTCGAACTGCATCCTGAACCAGGATCCACCACAAGGCTTAGCGACACAATAAACTCACAAACACTAGTGAATAACATCCTAGAAGCCCTAAGCCCGAAGTTTGAGTCTCTTAAAATAGAAATAAAACAGGATTTGCATACCCTCTCTAATGAGGTCAGGCAGTTCTCCACAAGAATTCAGGAAATCGAACAAAGAGTGTCTGATCTTGAAGATCTTACAGTTACACATAATACCAAGATACAGGCAAATTCTCTCTCCCTGATAGGGTTACAGAACAAGATTGAAGATTTAGAAAATCGATCAAGGAGAAACAACGTTAGAATAATTGGGGTCCCTGAAACCAAACAATATACAGATTTATTGAAATTTATAGCTGAGACTCTTCCTCAGCTATTAAACTTCCCTCAGGAATTGTTACCCCTAGCTGTAGAGAGAGCGCACAGATTGGGGAGATCCCCTTTACCAGATGGTAATAAATCAAGACCCAGACCCATAATAGTGAGATATTTAAATTACCAGGACAAAGTTAAGATTATGCAATTATCTCGTAAAAATGTACCTATATCTCTAGAAGGAACTAAAATACAAATATACCAATATTTTGCATACAAAACATCTATGAAAAGAAAGGAGCTCTCTCCAATCTGCGGCAGAATGATTAAAGAAGGACTATTTGCCATAGTAATATACCCGGCCAAACATATCTTTTTGATACCGCCTCTGAGGCAGAAAAATTTGATTCTGAAAAATGCACTAAGTAGATTGATACAGGGTTTTATACATTGTATTAATTTATCCTTATCACTGATGACGCCTAGAATTTTTGTTAGGTTTTTGTATTTTTTGCTTTTGTACCAGGTCTTAAAGGTGAATAAAAATGTGAAGCTAGAGGAAGAGGGAGGAGGATCCTTTTTGGTACGGGAGGATTCTTCTTCCCTTTTTTTTTTTTTTTTTGTCCTCCTTCCTTCGTCTCCCTCCCCCTCCTCTGTTATTAAGTAATGTCTAAAGTAAAAAAATTGATTTTAACCTCCTGGAATATTGGAGGCATTTCCACCCCAATAAAGCATAAAATGGTAATTTCGCATCTGAGGAAACTTAACTCAGATATTGCCTTTCTCCAGGAAACTCATCTTAATGTTGAAGAATCCTTGAAGCTGAGATCTTCCTGGATAAAGGAGGTATTTTATACACCTAGCATAGGCAGGAAAAGAGGGGTGGCTATTTTATAATATATATATAACGTATCGAAATTCTATGATTCAGAAAGTAGATTCCTGATCCTAAAAATTAAACTGGCAAACTCTATATTTACATTATGTAATCTTTATGCCCCCAATAACTTTGAGGTACGCTTCTGGGAATCTCTGCAAGCCAAAATCTTACAACTTGGCGAAGGGAATATAATTTTAGCAGGGGATTTCAATATGGCCCCCCAGATACCTCTTGATAGACTTAGGCAAGCTCACGCTTCTCTTAAATCCAAAAGAGATAATTTAGAAGCTAAGATCTACAAAACTTAAAGACATCTGGAGGATTCAACACCCAGTCCAAAGAGAATTCACATGTAAGGCTAGAAACGCCAACTCCCTCTCTAGAATTGATTTATTCCTAGTTAGCGATGGATGGTTAAGACCATCCCAGAAATGTTCTGATGCCTCTACATCGGATTATCTAAGGGAATATATATCCTTGTAGTAGGCAGAGAAAATATCAAGGATTTCTTTCGGATCTTTGAATAAGGAGTCTTGTTCCAGGATTAGTTCAATGGCAGAATTCCCCCGCACATTTTTAAGAAGTTTAGCCAACAGTTTACCTGCTTTATTACCATGCCGATAAAATTTAACTATGGACTTCAAATCGGCTTGAGCTGTAGTGTGCATTAAATAGGTGTCTCTCTCATGGCCGAGGTATATCTTCTCAAGTTTGCAGATGTAGGTTGAGATAAATATTTATTATAGGTGTTGGTAAGCGCTCTCAGTACCTCGTTTTCTCTAAAAACGGCCTTCCGCTTAAATTCAGCCATATATGCGATAATGTCTCCTCTCACTACTGCCTTACCTGCTTCCCAGAGTAAATTTGGATCTTTAACTGATCCTAAATTTAAGGAGAAAAATTCGTTCATTCTGGCAGTTAGCCAGTTTTTAAATTTTTTTTTTTTTGTCATTTTTTAATTTTTTTAATTTTTTAATTTTTTTTAACTTTTTCAACATTTTCAACATTTTAAATTTTCACTTTTTATTTCTTTATTGAGGAACCAAATAAAAAAAAAAAAAACATACAGGAATTGTGTTGTGAGAAATCAGAAATACATATATAGTATATTCCATAGCAATGGAAAGACATATAAGCAAGTCGGCATCTGAGTAGAAATTAGAAAGGAATACTAATATATAGCCAACAGTTTAAACAAAACCTGTATAGTATATAAAAAACATATTTCAAAGATAATCCTCGGTTTTTTTTTTCCCCCTTTACAAGAATAGTGAGGCTCCTCTAGGGCCTCCATCTCAAACTGCTATATGTCATTTCAGGAGGACAATAAGGATATATAGTCCTTTTTAGGACTTCTAAGAACTATTAAACCCATTTAACATACTTATGGTAAATATAGTGTAATATATAAGCAAACAATTAACCCCTGTGTACAATAGACAAATCATGTGAATGTATAGTCCCCAAAAGTAAAAACAATAGCCTCTCCTGGGCCTGAACCTTTAACTACTACCAATAAGGGGACTGGATAGGGGACTTGTTACAAAAATATAATGAATAGTGCCACTCTTGGACTCTTAAGATCATAGATGATCACGGTAGCACTATTGGAATATATTAATCACATTTATAGTAACTACACTAGTATATAAAGTATGTAATGTCAATCAACATAAGGAAAGGGATGATATGAAAGGCAAGAAGCTTATTAACATCAGAATATAGAATAATCTAGCGACATAGGATTATAGTAAAGACAGCAGTCTCCACTGAATAACTGATAATGAATAAAATTATCGTCCCGCCTAATGGATATTAGATATAGACTATGGGCACACAACACTCTAAGGCAGGGACAACAATCCCATCACATATTATTGACATGTTTTAATCTAGAGTACATGTGAAGATGTTACTCAGTTGATCTAGATTCCTCAATAGAACTAGTTGCTTCTTAAGAATAAAATGCTAGCTTTTGATGGTGAGTGGGGAGTGACAATGGAATCTGTGTTCCTATTGTTTATGAAATAAACAAAATGTTTGGGGGAGGGCAGAGTGTGACATAGGAGAATTGCGGTTTCAAGGCTACTAGAGCTAACCGAATATGGTATCTATCTAGCTCTCTCAAAATGAATCAATTTGAAAGCAAATTATGTATGATAATGAAACCACTTTAACTCCAACTGGATATACAAATATAGTTATGGCTATGAAAGCCAGGCACCCTGACTGAATTAATCAGGTATATCATTTGAGTACTAGGTTACCTTTATATGAGAGTATAGAGTTAATCATATAGCTATCTCAATTGAAGAGTATATACCTATATTGCTACTTAGGAAGTCAGGACTATCACTAGAATACTATTATTCACCCTAATAGAGGTGATCTAGGAGGCTGTGTTGAAGTTTAGTATATAAAATACCTCTAAATACATCTATACCAGGGAAACAATGGGCATTCAATCCACTATAAAAGTACAGTATATGGAATAACACTCTTAACAAAACAAATAAGCAGGGCATGCAGAGTGAAAAAGGTATATGCCAGTAGCACTTCGTTAATAATTTCAAACACTTCTAGGTACATACACTAATACTAAAAATACATCAATAAGTCACTGAATAAAATTTAGCAGCCTACTCCTCTCTAATCTGCATAAGCGCATGCTACATGTCTAATATAGCGCTCTGAACATAACATAAATACAGAGCACACAATAAGGGAAACAAAAAATGGCAATAGAACAAAAAAACAAAAAAAAAAGGGCCTATCAAATATAACGATAAACCAATATTGAAAGTTTATTTGCAGTAGCCAAATAAGTCTCTGCCTAGAGTGTAATATTCTACCCAATTCCAGCTTTACTAGCACCGTGCTGCATCAGAGTTAGGCAAAATGTCTCCTGCTTCCCAAGAGCGATGCACGGCGTCATCCAGAAGTGAAAGTTAAAGTCCTCAACTGCCCAAGAGCAGTACACTGGTAGGGAGGATATTGTTGCATATCTATCCGCTCCATGCGGACCCTGGGCGATTGCTCGTTTACTCATCTGCCACATAAACTCTAAACACCTTCCGGTCAAGAAGCTAGGGCCCCTCGCCTCTGACCGTGACAAAGTATGAGGATACGTTATATTGTCCTGCGGCTCAACTTCCACATCAGCTGATTCTCCAGACTGGCATATCTGAGCGTCTGACACCCCCTCCACGGGACCGGCCATATCCCACGAGGGTAGGTCAGTCAATACATAGTAGCACCGTCCAGCGGCCCGCTTCTGTTGCGCTCCTTCCAAAAGCGCTTGAGGTGATGATATGACAGCTGTAGTCTGCGGCTTTCCAGTCTGAGCTGTCGGCAGGAGGGCGCCAAAAGCCCGGATCACAGCCACTTCGAAGTCGTCAAAGATGGCTTGCAGGTTATGTAGAAGTTCCTCCATGAGGACCGTTATGAAGTTTTAAGTAAAGTCACTGTAAGTAGTATTCACTGTAGAATTGGCAAGTAACCCGCTCAGCAGAGGAGATCAATGCGTGGCGTCACAAACCACTACCACTAGACCTTTAGGCCTCCCCATACAACAGCTTCTTCAGTGGCCAAAAAGTTGCGTTATATAGCCATAGCCAGAATACACATGAAGCGATAGTATCACAGTGTTCTTCAGTAAGTTTGGCTGTATAAAAATCATAGATAGACAAAGTTATTAATTCTTAAATCTAGTAAGTGCTCAGGAGCTCTGCAGAGCTGCGTCTTGCTGCTTCGGTGCCTGGCTCCGCCCCCCCCAGTTTTTAAATTTTTAAATAAAAAATTTGGAAAGAAAAAACGACGCAAATTAGATAATTTGATGTTCAGCGGAATGTCTAATGTAATTGGGGCGTGGTCTGAGATAGTGATTTGTGTTATTTTAGCTGTTGCACCAGTTTTTAGTAAATTAGGTGTATAAAATATCTAGTGATAGTGCAGTAGCTAAAATCAACGCTCCTATCTCTGATCAAGAGATTCTTCAAGCTATTAAAGGGCTGCGTCTAGATAAAGCCCCTGGCCCAGACTCTATCCAAATGAGTTCTATAAGATTCTGGCTCCGGTCATTACTCCCCATCTAAAAAATCTTTTCAACTATTTTTATGCGGAAAGTAAACCTATTCCCTTGACCTTTGCTGCGTCTACCACATCTTTAATCTTAAAACAGGGAAAAGATCCCCTGAAAAAGGAATTCTATTGTCCTATTGCCTTACTTAATTCCGACTATAAGTTACTTACATCTATTTTAGCTAAAAGACTCCAGCAGGAGATTGGGATTCTTATTCATAAAGATCAAGCGGGTTTTCTGTCCAAACGCAACCTAGCAGCTAAAGTCAGAGAACTCTTTTTGGTTCTTGATTTTTTTCTATAATTCTCGAGAAGCCTCTTCACAAGACCAGGTAGACTCAGCAGTTATCGCGCTTGATGCAGAAAAGGCGTTTGACTCAGTACATCACCAACATATTCTGACTACGCTTTCTCACTTTGGTTTTAAAGATAACTTTGTGTCTTTTATTAATAATATTTGCAAAAATTCTTCAAAACTTATTGTCAATCACCTAGAATCTAACCTAATCAATCTTCAGAGAGGCACTCGACAGGGATGCCCGCTCTCGCCTCTTTTATTTGATCTAGCTATTGAGCCTTTAGCTCTTAAGATAAGGGAGCTACTGCAAGGGATAAAGATTGGCTCTATAGAACAAATAATTGCCTTATATGCGGATGATGTACTAGTCTATATCTCCAATACTAGAACAAATGTCACAATACTACTCTCGATTATAAACTATTTTGGAACTTTTACAGGATATAAGATTAACACCTCCAAGACCGAATTGCTGTGGATGAAAAAAAAATGAGGCTTCTTTATCTGAGACGCCTTTTAAAGACGTTGTTTCTTTTAAGTATCTAGGAATTAATATATCATTAAACCCACAAGACTGGTATAGCCTCAATATCTCCCTGATTCTCACCAAAATAAAAGAATATATGAGAAGTTGGCAAAACTTCCCGCTTTCACTGACAGGACGTATCGCCCTGTTTAAGATGGTCCTTCTTCCAAAAATTCTTTATCCTCTGCAAAATGTTCCGGCCGCTTTGAAAGTTAGAGACTGGAAGAGCCTGAGTAGGGCTCTTCTGTATTTTATCTGGAAATGCAAAAGAACCCGAATTTCCATCAATAGACTTTATCTTCCCAGAAGGTTTGGTGGAATGGCTGTTCCTGATCTCAGTAAATATAGCTTGGTTTTTCTTTCACGTATTGTGATAGATTGGATTCTGAATAAGGATTATTTTACTAATAATAGTCTTGAAGCAAATATATTATATCCTTATCACCCCATAGCCCTAATTCATTGCCCGGCTCGTGCAATCCCGAAAGAAGTGAAATGTCTGAGTTCCATATACACAATAATACAGGCTTGGAAAAAGCTAGGGCAAAAACTAGATATTAATCTTTCCATTCCAAAATTTCAAGAACTGCGTGGCAACCCAGAATTTCAGGGAGGCACTCAGTCCCAAATTTTTCAGAAATGGCATGAATTAGGCCTAAAATTTCTTACCCAGTTCATGGACCAAGACTCCCAATCCATAAAAACCTTTGATAGTTTAAGGCAGGAATTTAACTTAAGTAACAAGGATTTGTTCGCTTATCTACAAGCCAGACACTACCTTTTCTCACTTATTGAGAAATTTGGTTGGTCCTGGTCCTGGTCCTGGTCCTGGGGGAAGCTAGATAGCTAGCCTATTCTTGTCAAATTTAATCTCTATCATCCATTTCAACTTGGTACGATCTGGTTGTTAGTAAACCTGGCGAATCTAATCTACACTACTAAGTGGAATCTCTTGTCTCCTGAACTAGATATTGGTGTGGAACAAGTGGAAAGCTCCATATCCATAATAGCACAGACCACTTTATCTGCAAGCTGGAGAGAGTCGCATATTAAATTACTCTATAGATCTTACTATACCCCAATAAAAGGATTTAAATGGCATAATTCTAATTTCAATAAATGCCCAAATTGTGCATACCCAGCAACGGATTTAACCCACATGATATGGTCTTGCCCCCGGATAAAGCAGTTCTGGCGGAAAATAGAATTTTGGCTCATTAAGGTGCCCGTCTCCTCTCTCTCTCTGACAGAGGTTGTCTTCCTCACAGAACCTTCTTTATCCCTTGAGCATAAAAAGGCTATGAATATGACAATTTTGGCAGCGAGGAGTCTAATCTTTACTAAATGGCGAGATACCTCGGTTCCCAGCATCTCAGAAATCAAAAACTACATAAAAAACAGTGCATCATTAATCAGTTGGATACCACTTTAACCTCTGAAAAAGAAATAACTCTCTTCTTTAAAAAGCGGGCCACACAAAGGGCGGAGCTAGCCTAGCAGCCGAGCAGTCACACTTTTATTCAGCTCCTACAATCTATAGATTTAACGTATACTATTTGACTGCTCGGCATACTAGATTACCAACTATTCTCATGTCAGAGTAACTGTGGAGCCCACTGATACAGAAGACCTTTAATGAAACCCTAGAAGAAGCTATAAACCCCGTTTGTCGTGGAAAACATCGTCCAGAAGCACCTCTGCAGCGGCCATCTTACGGCCTATATATTGCAAACACAATATGGAGATGGCGGCAGTTATAAACGCTTTAGAAGCCTTTTCAAATAACATGGATAGGCACTTTGGAGAACTCAAGCGTGAATTTGCCACCTTCCACCGCCAAACTCCAGTAGCCCCTAGGCAATTCATGAAGGAACCCTTCTACCTAGAGATCCGGATGGATATCCAGGAGACGCCGCTTGACACCCACCACCCCCCGATAGCAGAGACTTCTGTAGAGTCTGGGATATACTTGAGCGCTATCGGGGTCTCAGGGAGGAGTTCCTTGAAATCGGCCGCAGCCCGGTCACGGAATGCCTACGGATCGGCACCAAAAAGACTATCTAACATATGCTCACATGACAACATACACAGCACTACTAGAAAATCACATCCCGAAAATGAACCTTCCCCCGCTGCTCACACAGTGACACTGGCTATCATCCACGCAAAGCACTTCAGGTCAGTTCTGGACTTTATCACTAAAACTGCCCTTAACCGAGTCCGCTGCACCGCACCCGCTTCCTTCAAAAGGCCACCCGAATTGTGGACTGTGGAAAGGGCTAAAGACATTTACGACGACTCCCCTACTAAATGCGGCATTGGGTAAGGACTCCTAAAGCTAACCTTTTTTGAAGGGGTAACTAGCGGCTGGGACTCTATCATCTCTCCCACTGTTCTGAGGATGATCCCAAAGGTTTGAAGCCAGACTAGCACCTCCATATATCTCTACTGAATAGACTCAAATTATGTTTAAGGCCCCTTCACACAGGGCACAGTTTATGTTTAAATATGTTTGCCGCGCTTAGTTCATGAATAGCGCACATTTATATACCTGTCACTGAGTTGCCTTTATATGGAATCTGTTTAATGATGTTTTGATGTGATATGAAAGCTAATCACTAAGATCTGTATACTGCTGAAGAAACCCCCACCACGGTCAAAGCCACTCACCGCACCATATCACTTTACACAGCGGGCCCTATCATATGCCCACAGATTTTTATACTAGGCTAATATAGTCACAAGTAGAGACCCAGTTAGCTGCTTGGTCTATAGATTATATTTTTTTTTACTACAATTGAGCTTTAATATTATATGTAGCTAGAGGCTAGACTCCTACATTACCTAATCTTAAACTTGCTCTTAGTAAGTTACCTTCTCACAAAGACCCTTTTATCTGCCCTGAAACTAAGATATGTGGACACAGCAGCTTATGCACAGCAACACATAGGAGACTCACTATTGTAGTATTTCGCCTTGCGAGAGCCAACTATTGATCACTCTACACAAAACTATATTGAAGTCCCACCATTACATTCTCTCATAATCTGTCAGAATCTATCTCAACGCGCAAAATGCTATATTACATGTTTATTATGTAGTGCTCATATATAAACGACCTCTAGACAATTACTCAGAGCACTTTCTATTCTACAGGTCCAGCATACTCAGGAGAAAGAACTTATTAGCTATACACTAGTGAGCCCCCCCCCCCCCCGCCCTCCGTTGCATCCTAAACAGATAATCAGAGTATTCCTAAGACACCACATCCCCTTTTATTTACAGGCTCCGTCTATTTTAGTACAATTTAAACTCGCTCCACCCCTCCACCCCCCCTATAGTGGGTACTATGCCCATTTCTTTAATCCCGAGCGGCTCTTGCCCGCTGTAATCTTTCTCTTCTCTCTCAATATCTGAATTAGTTATATCCCTTTATTGACATAGACCCCTTGATGGCCCACAAAAGACCTAAGACACCTGATGAATACTTCCCTCCCTACAAGGGGATTCCTTGATCTCACAATACAAGTTTACCATGTCATCATCTTTGCTTACAAAACATGGTCCTTTAGACCAGCCCCACACAAAATAGGGATATAACTACGTTAATTTACTCCTATAGAATTTCTCATTAAAAAAGAAAAGGGAGACCCTTCATATATCTTTAAGAAAATTCCACCACCACATCCAGCAACCCATATAGAATTGTGTATGTGCTAATATGTGATAAGGTCCATTGCATCACTGTTGTAGATGTATTATTTCTTTATTTTGTAAATTCTTTTTACTCACATACCCACGTGGAATTGTATTCTTGTATCTACTTTTGTGTGTCTCAATAAAAAATATATACAGGGAGTGCAGAATTATTAGGCAAATGAGTATTTTGACCACATCATCCTCTTTATGCATGTTGTCTTACTCCAAGCTGTATAGGCTCGAAAGCCTACTACCAATTAAGCATATTAGGTGATGTGCATCTCTGTAATGAGAAGGGGTGTGGTCTAATGACATCAACACCCTATATCAGGTGTGAATAATTATTAGGCAACTTCCTTTCCTTTGGCAAAATGGGTCAAAAGAAGGACTTGACAGGCTCAGAAAAGTAAAAAATAGTGAGATATCTTGCAGAGGGATGCAGCACTCTTAAAATTGCAAAGCTTCTGAAGCGTGATCATCGAACAATCAAGCGTTTCATTCAAAATAGTCAACAGGGTCGCAAGAAGTGTGTGGAAAAACCAAGGCGCAAAATAACTGCCCATGAACTGAGAAAAGTCAAGCGTGCAGCTGCCAAGATGCCACTTGCCACCAGTTTGGCCATATTTCAGAGCTGCAACATCACTGGAGTGTCCAAAAGCACAAGGTGTGCAATACTCAGAGACATGGCCAAGGTAAGAAAGGCTGAAAGACGACCACCACTGAACAAGACACACAAGCTGAAACGTCAAGACTGGGCCAAGAAATATCTCAAGACTGATTTTTCTAAGGTTTTATGGACTGATGAAATGAGAGTGAGTCTTGATGAGCCAGATGGATGGGCCCGTGGCTGGATTGGTAAAGGGCAGAGAGCTCCAGTCCGACTCAGACGCCAGCAAGGTGGAGGTGGAGTACTGGTTTGGGCTGGTATCATCAAAGATGAGCTTGTGGGGCCTTTTCGGGTTGAGGATGGAGTCAAGCTCAACTCCCAGTCCTACTGCCTGTTTCTGGAAGACACCTTCTTCAAGCAGTGGTACAGGAAGAAGTCTGCATCCTTCAAGAAAAACATGATTTTCATACAGGACAATGCTCCATCACACGCGTCCAAGTACTCCACAGCGTGGCTGGCAAGAAAGGGTATAAAAGAAGAAAATCTAATGACATGGCCTCCTTGTTCACCTGATCTGAACCCCATTGAGAACCTGTGGTCCATCATCAAATGTGAGATTTACAAGGAGGGAAAACAGTACACCTCTCTGAACAGTGTCTGGGAGGCTGTGGTTGCTGCTGCACGCAATGTTGATGGTGAACAGATCAAAACACTGACAGTATCCATGGATGGCAGGCTTTTGAGTGTCCTTGCAAAGAAAGGTGGCTATATTGGTCACTGATTTGTTTTTGTTTTGTTTTTGAATGTCAGAAATGTATATTTGTGAATGTTGAGATGTTATATTGGTTTCACTGGTAAAAATAAATAATTGAAATGGGTATATATTTGTTTTTTTGTTAAGTTGCCTAATAATTATGCACAGTAATAGTCACCTGCACACACAGATATCCCCCTAAAATAGCTAAAACTAAAAACAAACTAAAAACTACTTCCAAAACTATTCAGCTTTGATATTAATGAGTTTTTTGGGTTCATTGAGAACATGGTTGTTGTTCAATAATAAAATTAATCCTCAAAAATACAACTTGCCTATTAATTCTGCACTCCCTGTATATATATAAAAAAAAAAAAGCGGGCCACATTTATCAGAATCTTTCCTCCTGAGGAAATAGATTACCTAATATACCCCTTTAGACATTCAGAGATAGTCTTATTGGATCTCTGGTAGTACTCCCTTCCTGTTCCCATTACCCCTTTCTTCCCTTTTTTTTTTTTTCCTCCTTTTCTCCCCTCCTCACTCTTCTTTTCTCCCTAGCAGTAGCCTGTTTAAAGTCTATTGCTATATCATTTTCTTTTCTTGATATCCTTCTGTTAAATAATGTTTAGTTACCAATTAGTTGAGAAGGAAAAATGTGTGAGAAATTAAGGAAATAATGGAAAATTTGAGGCTTATTCTCAATATGTCAGCATTACGTTTATTATGTAACAAACCAAATTTTACTTGAAGTTATGTTTTTTCTGTTTGGTTGTTTTCTTGTCTTTAAGCTGTCACTATGCAATTTATGCCTCAATAAAAATGATTTTAAAAAAATGACCTCATCCCTACCTAATAATAAATTAAAACTTACCTGTAGAATTACATTAAACTATATTAAACTATTAATTAACCTACCCTATTATACTAAAATTACATTAAACTATATTAAACTATTAATTTAATTAACCTACCCTAACTATTATACTAAAATTACATTAAACCTCCAATTAAATTAACTATATTACATATTTAAAAACCTAACCCTACTCAAATTATTTAAATCTACAATTAAAAATGTCTAAATTACAAAATATAAACACTAAATTACAAAAAATAAAAAACCACAGTATCAAAAGGGCATTTAGCTCTTTTACTGCCCAGACCCTACTCAAAAAATAAAACCCACCCAATAAACCCTTAAAAAAACCTAACACTAACCCCCGACGATCCACTTACAGTTTTCGAAGATCGGACATCTATCATCATCCAAGCAGCAGGAGTCCTCATCGAAGCCTAAAGAAGTCTTCATCCAAGCGGGCCGAAGTCCTCATCGAAGCCGGAAGAAGTCTTCATCTAGACAGCATCTTCTTTTTTTTGAATCAACGATTTTTATTGAGGCAATACAAGAAAAAAAAAGAACATGAACATAATATACATTTTGCATCACTCTGGTAAATATTGCATACAAAACATTGTTTATCCATTGGACAATGAAACCTTTACATATAACAGAATAAAGAAATCTTAATTCAGATATTATATATGTATCTCACCAGAAGAACATCATGAATATAAAGGACATTGTATGTGAGTACAAAATCAAATATATATAATCAAGCATTACCTCTTTTTTCCTTTTGTTTCCTATATAAACGCATAAGAAAGTGATAGAATTTAAACAGCCCAAAAAACTTATACTTCTTATAGAGTGATATGTTAATTACAAAATAGCTGTATTTATTATCTTAAAATTTACAAATTATAGGGAGTCATAACAAGTTGCTCCTACTAGATGTACGTAAGTGGAGGGCAAAGTGCCTCATTTTCTTTGTAGATAGAAGGCTAAGAGCAACTTATAACAGTACAATATCAATAGCGGATGAATACCGCTTATTTGTCCACCTAATATAAGGGTGGACAGTAGCTAAAGGTGAGGGCGGGGGGGACGGAGCCATAAGTTATATTGGGTGAGCCCCTCTCCTGGGGAAATGTCAGCTATAGACGATGCGGGAAAAAGGAGAGGGGGTATGACCCGCAGGCAACCAGTACCGGCGGGAAAGGAAGGAGAGGGGCCTAGCAGTAACAGATAATTTGTACAAGCCACAAAGTCACCGCAGAGGATATCATTTTCTTGAGAAAGAACGATAATAAGGCTTGCAGTGTAACTCTCGTATATATCCTTAGTATATAAAGGATGGGAGCTATAGATAGGAGTGGCATCACAATTGAAAAATAGTATAAACTGTCTCTGCAAGGCCCTGGGTCTAGACTTAAAGGTTTCTATCCAATATTTAACTGATGTAGGCTAAATTATTGCAAAAAAGAAAAGAGAAACTTGGTTTTCCAAAACAGATCTGGCCACATGAAGGAGGTATAATGCTATAAAGCTATAGGTGTAATAAAATAAATCAGATAAACTCATACAGATAATAACCATCTTCTCAAAGGCTGATATGAACAGTACTTCTCCACATGAAAACACTAGGCAATGTCACAGGCTTACTCAAACAAATAAATAAAATAAAAAATTAAGAAAAATTATTAGCTGGCCTGTAAGACATGAGAGTAAATGATGGTAAAGTAGGGCTAACAAAATAAATCCACCTAGGGAGAACAGACATCTGAGATTTGTTAAATACAGTAGTTCTAATAAGATAGAGAGCCATTTTCAGGGGTGTTAACATCGATATAAAGCAAATACTTCTACAAGGGAGTGATATAAGAATTAATTAACCCCTATATGGGGAGAGATAACAGGGCTATAACAAGTAACATCTAGACCAATAATTTAGAAATACAAGTTAGGGTAAGGATCATAATATGACCAACATGAGTAGAGAACTACTGCATTGTGACTGAAAATATACTAGAGCAAGTATGACCTACATTAGTTGTAATCTATCCTACCGGTGACAGGTTTACAGGACTGCAAGTAACTGTGATAGCAATAAGGACAGGATAAAGATACTAATCCCCAAACTAACTTATAAGTGCATTCCTGCCTTATGACAGTGTTATAGAACAACCCAGGGAAAAGCTATATTGAACTTATCTAAGGTATTGCCCCACAGCTTTGAATAGGTTAAATTTCCATATGATACAACGAGGGAAACTGAGGGGAGTTAGGACCAAATGCAAACTAGCAGAGAAGGCTAATCAGATTCAATGTACAGATTATGTAAGATGAGCTATCTAAACCTAAAGGAAGGTATATTATTTGGCACTAATTACTCAAGGATAGTAAAGCATATATTTTGGGCTACCATATACTAGGCCTCAGGAACTATATGTCATGAGATTATAAGCTATAGTTCTTAGGCTCTCTGCCCCGGCCGCAGGCAGACTAGCCCATGACAAGAAAAATAAACTCTAAAGATTCCACTTACTTTCTGAAGATAATCTCTCTGAGCAGTTGACGTATTTTGTAGTCTCTCTGGTATCCCTAGAGCACTCTCAATTTACAGAGACTGCCATCAATAAGTAGAAAAACCAACTATAACAAAACTAACCTCTAGCTTAAGTGCAAACCTCAACTTCCCAAATGCTTACAAAGTTAATACTAGAAATGGTCTGAGAGCTACCTCCCGTGCCTAGCATGAGAAAGTACCCCACCAGGTTCAGAATAACACTTTACTATGGGAGTCATAAACAAAATCATTTCTCACATCTTGCTCTGAAATATAATGACATCTCCCCCGTTGCATGGTAAACCAAAACATAAGTACATGCATATGAAAATATTAGGTTAACAGACTCACGGCATCTTCTATCTTCATCCATCCGGCACGGAGCTCCTCTTCTTCCGATGGTCGCTGTAGAATGAATTCTATCAGCCAATCGGAATGTAAGGAACGCCATCTTGGATGACGTACCTTAAAGGGAAGCTTCATTCTACAGCGACCATCGGAAGAAGAGGAGCTCCGCGCTGGATGTCTTGAAGATGGACCCGCTCCGCGCCAGATGGATGAAGATAGAAGATGCCGTCTGGATGAAGACTTTTGCCCGCTTGGATGAAGACTTCTGCCCGCTTGGATGAGGACTTCTGCCGCTTGGATGAGGATGGATGTCCGGTCTTCGAAAACTGTAAGTGGATCGTCGGGGTTTAGTGTTAGGTTTTTTTAAGGGTTTATTGGGTGGGTTTTATTTTTAGAGTAGGGTCTGGGCAGTAAAAGAGCTAAATGCCCTTTTAAGGGCAATGCCCATGCAAATGCCCTTTTCAGGGCAATGGAGAGCTTAGGTTTTTTAGATAGGCTTTTTATTTGGGGGGGTTAGTTGGTTGGGTGGTGGGTTTTACTGTTGGGAGGGTGTTTGTATTTTTTTTATAGGTAAAAGAGCTGATTTCTTTGGGGCAATGCCCAGCAAAAGGCCCTTTTAAGGGCCATTGGTAGTTTATTGTAGGCTTTTTTATTTTTTTATTTTATTTTGATAGGGCTATTAGATTAGGTGTAATTCTTTTTTATTTTTGATACTGTGTTTTTTGTTTTTTTTGCAACTTAGTTTTTATTTTTTTGTAATTTAGATATTTTTAATTGTAGATTTAAATAATTTGAGTAGGGTTAGGTTTTTAAATATGTAATATAGTTAATTTAATTAGTAGTTTAATATATTTTTAGTATAACAGTTAGGGTAGGTTAATTAATAGTTTAATATAGTTTAATTTAATTCTACAGGTAAGTTTAAATTTATTATAAGATAGGGATGAGGTAATTTTAATGTAAAGTTAGCGGGTTGTTAGGTTTAGGGGTTAATAGCTTAATTTAGTTTATGGCGATGTGGGGGGCTGGCGGTTTAGGGGTTAATAGGTTTAGTAAGTGGTAGTGATGTGGGAGGCCAGGGGTTTAGGGGTTAATACATTTATTTAGTAGCGGCAGGATAGGGGTTAATAACTTTATTTAGTTTGCGGTGGGGTCCAGGAGCGGCGGGATAGGGGTTAATAACTTTATTTAGGTTGCGGTGGGGTCCAGGAGCGATGGGATTGGGGTTACTACATTTATTTAGGTTGCGGTGGGGTCCAGTAGAGGCGGGATAGGGGTTAATACATTTATTTAGGTTGCGGTGGGGTCCAGTAGCGGCGGGATAGGGGTTAATACATTTATTTAGGTTGCGTTGGGGTCCAGTAGCGGCGGGATAGGGGTTAATAACTTTATTTAGGTTGTGGTGGGGTCCAGGAGCGATGGGATAGGGGTTAATACATTTATTTAGGTTGCGGTGGGGTCCAGTAGCGGCGGGATAGGGGTTAATAACTTTATTTAGGTTGCGGTGGGGTCCAGGAGCGACGGGATAGGGGTTAATAACTTTATTTAGGTTGCGGTGGGGTCCAGGAGCGACGGGATAGGGGTTAATACATTTATTTAGGTTGCGGTGGGGTCCAGGAGCGATGGGATAGGGGTTAATACATTTATTTAGGTTGCGGTGGGGTCCAGTAGCGGCGGGATAGGGGTTAATAACTTTATTTAGGTTGCGGTGGGGTCCAGGAGCGATGGGATAGGGGTTAATACATTTATTTAGGTTGCGGTGGGGTCCAGTAGCGGCGGGATAGGGGTTAATAACTTTATTTAGGTTGCGGTGGGGTCCAGGAGCGACGGGATAGGGGTTAATACATTTATTTAGGTTGCGGTGGGGTCCAGGAGCGATGGGATAGGGGTTAATAACTTTATTTAGGTTGCGGTGGGGTCCAGGAGCGACGGGATGGGGTTAATACATTTATTTAGGTTGCAGTGGGGTCCAGGAGCAGCGGGATAGCGGTTCATAACTTTATTTAGGTTGCGGTGGGGTCCAGGAGCGGCGGGATAGGGGTTAATACATTTATTTAGTGGCGGCAGGGTCCAGGAGCGGCGGGATAGGGGTTAATACATTTATTTAGGTTGCGGTGGGGTCCAGGAGTGGCGGGATAGGGGTTAATACATTTATTTAGGTTGTGGTGGGGTCCAGGAGCGGTGGGATAGGGGTTAATAACTTTATTTAGGTTGCGGTGGGGTCCAGGAGCGACGGGATAGGGGTTAATAAATTTATTTAGGTTGCGGTGGGGTCCAGGAGTGGCGGGATAGGGGTTAATAACTTTATTTAGGTTGCAGTGGGGTCCAGGAGCGACGGGATAGGGGTTAATACATTTATTTAGGTTGAAGTGGGGTCCAGGAGCAGCGGGATAGGGGTTAATAACTTTATTTAGGTTGCAGCGGGGTCCAGGAGCAGCGGGATAGGGGTTAATAACTTTATTTAGGTTGCAGTGGGGTCCAGGAGCGACGGTATAGGGGTTAATACATTTATTTAGGTTGCAGTGGGGTCCAGGAGCAGCGGGATAGGGGTTAATAACTTTATTTAGGTTGCGGTGGGGTCCAGGAGCGGCGGGATAGGGGTTAATAACTTTATTTAGGTTGCAGTGGGGTCCAGGAGCGACGGGATAGGGGTTAATACATTTATTTAGGTTGAAGTGGGGTCCAGGAGCAGCGGGATAGGGGTTAATAACTTTATTTAGGTTGCAGCGGGGTCCAGGAGCAGCGGGATAGGGGTTAATAACTTTATTTAGGTTGCAGTGGGGTCCAGGAGCGACGGTATAGGGGTTAATACATTTATTTAGGTTGCAGTGGGGTCCAGGAGCAGCGGGATAGGGGTTAATAACTTTATTTAGGTTGCGGTGGGGTCCAGGAGCGACGGGATAGGGGTTAATACATTTATTTAGGTTGCAGCGGGGTCCAGGAGCAGCGGGATAGGGGTTAATAACTTTATTTAGGTTGCGCTGGGGTCCAGTAGCGGCGGGATAGGGGTTAATACATTTATTTAGGTTGCAGCGGGGTCCAGGAGCAGCGGGATAGGGGTTAATACATTTATTTAGGTTGCGGTGGGGTCCAGGAGCGGCGGGATAGGGATTAAACATTTTAGTATAGTGGCGGTGTTTAGTGACAGGATATAAATAAAGTTGGCAGAAAGCCGAATAGCAGCGAGATTGATGACTGTTAGTTAACAACAGTCCGCTGCTCATCGCCCCGTACTTGGTGCGCAGCTTTTTGCAGACATTTTTTATAAATATGGAGATCGTATTCAGGTCCGCGGCTGCGATGTTAGGCGAGCGTATTGGTGCCGGCGATTGCAAGAAAGTTGACGGCTTGATAGATAGGCCTCTACCTCTCTTCACTCTTTTTTTGTCTCCACTCTTTCTTAACGCTATCTTTTTCTCCACTTTCACTTTTCCTCTCCAATCTCTCTCGGCCCCTGTTTACCCTCTCAGAAGTTACAGTTTAAGCACTAATAGGGTCCCTATAGCCCTAGAGAGGAATAACATATCCTTGTCCTTTCATGGATTCACAGCATAATATCCCTTTAGATAATATTTACAGACATTCACTCACTAACTTTCACTCGCCACCGTAAAATTTCCACTTGCCAATGGTTAGTGGGCTAGTGGAAATTTTGAGCTCTGTATGTATATATATAATTATATAAAGTTATACATATATACAGATATATATAGGAATTTATATGTAGAAATACATAGAACATATTCCGCTATGTGCAGAATGTGAAATATTTACAGTAAATACATAGTTAAAACTGAATATTGCATAAATATTCTTTTACATGTTTTCATCTACTTAACGGCAAATGACTCAATGCACTTATATATATGTCTATATATATATATATATATATATATATATATCAAGAAATATACGGTGGGGAAGCAACTGCTAGGAGTTAATTTTAGATATATGAGTACCTCTAAACAACTTATATTAGGATACCCTGCAAGTAAAAAATGGTACAGACCCTTAAATAATGTGTAGTGAGATCAAAAAGAAAGGAAATCCTGAATTGTAATTCAAGATGAAAGACAGGGAATTCAGCACTCTTTTATAAAGGATTTTATTAACTCACATATAGTAATGTATCCTAGGTTTGCTTAGGCCGCAAAGGGGAGAAAAGCGGTACCTACACACAGTATGTATAGTGACTTAACACCAAAATTAATATATACAGGAATACAAAAAGTGTAATGTGTGTAAATATTGTTCAGCGTTTACAAATTTTTATTCAAACCTGACCGGTCAGGGGTCTGTGTGAGTACACTGAAAATGATTGCATATAGCAACATTAGGACAAATATAACAGAGGTTTTAGTTAGCCCTTTTACACCCTACTGCTCTCAGCGCCTCTCGAGGAGAGCCTTTAGATGTTGAGGTCAATGCTGGGCAGATACATCTGTTTGGGTATAAAGAGGTTAATAACTATCCTCAATAGTAGCAGCAAGTTATCATACATCCGTATGTGAATTTTGTACACATGAGTATAGTATATACAAAGGGAGCACCACCCAGACTACTACACCCTGCTGCAAACGGCACCTCTCAATGAGAGGCTTCTTACCGAGCAGGTTAACAGAGTTGGAATCTAAGTAGTCAATGGGATCGTTTCCCCTGAATATGTACAATATAGCTGAAATGGTTAGGCACAAATGAATCAGCACTCAGACAATTAGATGGCATTCAATCTTTCAAAAGCAATGAAGGTCGGTCAGATGTAAAAGTTGCAGAGTTCATTAGAAGGAGCATGCAAGCAATAGCAATTCATATCCAAAACCAAGCAGGATGCAAGAAAGCACAGAAAGCAGCTTGTCAGTCTATGTGCGTGTGCATGTGCATCTATCATTCATAGCATATAGCTAAAGTTACTGAGGTGATGTGGGCCCCCTCGACAGGGTAGCTCAATGCACGTATGCTTTTGCTCAGTTAAGAAGCTGTCGGTCATCAATCAATGAAAGCAGCAGTAAGAAGAAATACGACCTTATTCTTGTAATGCAGATTTCTCAGGTTTTTCAGTGCCGGTCCAGGCAAGATAAGCCTCCAGAGTGCTTATTGTATTAGTCCATTTCCTGGCATAACTTGCTAAAACTGTGTTGTTTCAGTATCCTCCGGTACAAACACAGATCACATGTTCCGGTCGGCTGGACCAATGCCGACGCGCGTTTCACCCGCTCTTCGTTCCGGGCTTCGTCAGGGCGTAATTTGTAAATGCTGAACAATATTTACACACATTACACTTTTTGTATTCCTGTATATATTAATTTTGGTGTTAAGTCACTATACATACTGTGTGTAGGTACCGCTTTTCTCCCCTTTGCGGCCTAAGCAAACCTAGGATACATTACTATATGTGAGTTAATAAAATCCTTTATAAAAGAGTGCTGAATTCCCTGTCTTTCATCTTGAATTACAATTCAGGATTTCCTTTCTTTTTGATCTCATTACATATATATATATATATACATATGTATTTATATGTGTATATAAGTCTTTAAATACATGTATAAACATAGAAATACATAAATACATATGCACACATATACTGTATACTCATACATATAAATATTTAGACAGGTATCTGTATGTATCTCAATGTTAAAGCACTTTGGCTGCCTTTTTTCTCTAACACCTGAGACCTCATATCTTTGAGCCCTTATAACTTTTTTGTGCAATTTGTTTTTTGAATATTTTTTATCAGACAGTGTTATTATCAGTATCACTGTACATTGTAATTTTTTTTTATGAAAAATTGCGGTAATTATTGTAGCGTAAATTGTGAGTGCGCTCATGCAATCACGTTTACTTTCAACTCATAATACAAGTGGTAAGCCAGATGAGTGCCAACCCCTTATGGCTTGTGCGCAAACATTTGAGCTCCACTTGTAATCTAGCCCTTTGTGTGGTTTCAAAATCACAGAAGAATCAGGTTCAGCTAGTGGGATTAATTAGTATGTGGCCCTAAGATTGATGATGGACAGCCTGGTTTCTGCAGTATTCATTTTTAATCTTAGATCTTACTTGATATTACTTTTATGTTGCAGTGTAATGCGTAATGAATTTCCAACAAATAGGGGGGAAAAACAAGATGGTTTGAGCTTGTGTGCGCATTTATTGATAAGTTAAATTGATTACACTTTCAAAAGGTGGCGATCCAATCTGTATACTCATTCCCTAAGGGGCTGCAGTCTCATTTAGGGACCATACAACTAGTAAATAATTCATGCTTTTCACAGGCTTGTACATAAAGAATTATTGTGTTATTATAATGCTGGAATTTGGGGTGAAATAGCAGTACATTAAATATTTGATTTTGTTTGATTCTAGTTAATTATTCTTGCCTATAGGGACTTGTCCTTATTGGTTTTAATGGTGCAGAAAATTCAATTATGTGATTAATTATTAATGTTTAGGGAGCCTGAAGTTTAAAGGGACGTTAAACTAAATTCTAGCAAGCATAGTATAACATTTAACTATGTTACAGGCATGTGGGAGTTACAATAAAATATTACTTCGATAGAGCATGCAATTTTAAACAATTTTCTAATTAACTTCTATTATCAAATCCTTCTCTTGGTATATATTATTATTGTTATTATACTTTATTTATGAAGCACCAACATATTCTGCAGCGCTGTCCATTGATACAATACATTTAAATAAAACAATACAAGACTTGTAAGAGACAGGGCAAACTGTACAAACACATACAGGAGGAATTGAGGGCCCTATTCCCGTGGGAACTTACAATCTAGAAGGGTAGGAGGTTGAGAAACAGGAGGTGAGGACTGCAAGATTGGGAAGGATGTTAATGCAGAGTTAGATGAGGGAACTGTTAGGCAAGTGAAGTTAATTTGTTATTGAGTTGGGTGGTCGGCTTCTCTGAACAGAAAAGTCTTCAGGGAACATTTAAAGGAAGACAGATTAGGGCAAAGCCTGACAGCACGAGGGAGAGTGTTCCAGAGGGTAGGTGCTGCACGAGGGAGAGTGTTCCAGAGGGTAGGTGCTGCACGAGGGAGAGTGTTCCAGAGGGTAGGTGCTGCACGAGGGAGAGTGTTCCAGAGGGTAGGTGCTGCACGAGGGAGAGTGTTCCAGAGGGTAGGTGCTGCACGAGGGAGAGTGTTCCAGAGGGTAGGTGCTGCACGAGGGAGAGTGTTCCAGAGGGTAGGTGCTGCACGAGGGAGAGAGTGTTCCAGAGGGTAGGTGCTGCACGAGGGAGAGTGTTCCAGAGGGTAGGTGCTGCACGAGGGAGAGTGTTCCAGAGGGTAGGTGCTGCACGAGGGAGAGTGTTCCAGAGGGTAGGTGCTGCACGAGGGAGAGTGTTCCAGAGGGTAGGTGCTGCACGAGGGAGAGTGTTCCAGAGGGTAGATGCTGCACGAGGGAGAGTGTTCCAGAGGGTAGGTGCTGCACGAGGGAGAGTGTTCCAGAGGGTAGGTGCTGCACGAGGGAGAGTGTTCCAGAGGGTAGGTGCTGCACGAGGGAGAGTGTTCCAGAGGGTAGGTGCTGCACGAGGGAGAGTGTTCCAGAGGGTAGGTGCTGCACGAGGGAGAGTGTTCCAGAGGGTAGGTGCTGCACGAGGGAGAGTGTTCCAGAGGGTAGGTGCTGCACGAGGGAGAGAGTTCCAGAGGGTAGGTGCTGCACGAGGGAGAGTGTTCCAGAGGGTAGGTGCTGCACGAGGGAGAGTGTTCCAGAGGGTAGGTGCTGCACGAGGGAGAGAGTTCCAGAGGGTAGGTGCTGCACGAGGGAGAGTGTTCCAGAGGGTAGGTGCTGCACGAGGGAGAGTGTTCCAGAGGGTAGGTGCTGCACGAGGGAGAGTGTTCCAGAGGGTAGGTGCTGCACGAAGGAGAGTGTTCCAGAGGGTAGGTGCTGCACGAGGGAGAGTGTTCCAGAGGGTAGGTGCTGCACGAGGGAAGTCCTGCAGTCTAGCATGAGAGGAGGTGATAGTCGCGGATGCAAGGTGTGAGAGCATACTGAGGTGTGCTTAGGAGAGTGCACGTCTAGTATATTCTATGGGGCCTATCTATCAAGCTCCGAATGGCTCGCCAGAAACAGCAGTTATGAAGCAGCGGTCAGAAAGACCGCTGCTCCATAACCTGTAGGCAGACTGACTTCGCCACAATTCAACCCGATGAAGTACGATCGGGTTGATTGACACCCCCTGCTGGCAGCCGATTGGCCGCGAGTCTGCAGGGGGCGGCTTTGCACCAGCAGCTCTTGTGAGCTGCTGGTGCAATGCTGAATACGGCGAACGTATGGCTCTCCGTATTCAGCGAGGTCTGGCGGACCTGATCCTCACTGTCGGATCAGGTCCGCCAGACTTTGTTAAATAGAGGCCATCGTGTAACATTGTTAAATGGACAGTCAAGTCCAAAATAAAGTTCATGATTTTAATAGGGAATGTAATTTTAAACAACTTTCCAATTTACTTTTATCACCAAGTTTGCTTTGTTCTCTTGGTATTCTTAGTTGAAAGCTAATTCTAGGAGGTTCATATGCTAATTTCTTAGACCTTAAAGACTGCCTCTAATCTGAATGCATTTTGACCACTATAGATAACATTGAGCTCATGCACGTGAAGTTACCCTGGAGTGAGCACTGATTGGCTAAAAAGCAAGTCTGTCAAAATAACTGAAATAAGGGGGCAGTTTGCAGAGGCTTAGATACAAGATAATCACAGAGGTAAAAAGTGTATTAATATAACTGTGTTGGTTATGCAAAACTGGGGAATGGGTAATAAAGGGATTATCTTTCTTTTTAAACAACAAAAATTCTGGTGTTGACTGTCCCTTTAAAAACATGGTTGCTGAGACTGCTGCCATATAGGGCTCAAGTCTCTTGCACACTACTGAGTAACAAATGCTACAGGTACCACAAAATATTACATATGAAAGCAGCTAATCATCCAATTGGATCCTTGGGAAATATCCCAGAACCTTGACTGGTATCCTGATGAGAAGGGTTATTATCTCACTGCACCACCACATCATGAAATGTTCTGTAATTTTCCATCATTTAAGAAACTTGTGATGTCATTTTGTAATAATGTCATACAATTCTCTCTCTCTGGTTAAAACCTTGTTAGCAGGGCATTTGCCAACATTTAAAACATTCCCAGGGACACTCTGTGAATCACAGCAATTAAGCAGGTTATAGGAGTACTGTCCACAACTACTGATTATTTCCAAAGCTCTGGCCACTTGCTTACGTATCAAAACTCCCAATGTAAATTGCACACAATATGCACAAAATATTACATTTTGTTGTATCTAATTTAGGGCTAAGTGGCACGCTGTTGCGTGCAAGGGTATATTGCGATTCTTTGTGCACGTAAGAAGTAGGGTGCATATTATGAGTTGAAAGTAAATGGATTCGCTTGAATCAATGGTATTTAATGCGTATTGGGTTAGCGCAACTTCAGAGCTCTTGTTAACTGCTATGTGAGACAAAAAAGTGGTACAAAACATCAAAAATACATTTAAAAGTACAGTTACACTAATAATAACTGCCTGAAATATTATTTTAATAAAAATAGTGCATAAAAAAGTTAACACCCGAGCAGTGTTAATTTTGACGGCAAATTTCAATTTAGTCTTAGTTTTAGTCTTTTGACTAAAATGCCATTTTAGTTTTAGTCGTATTTTAGTTATCTGAATTGTTTTAGTTTTAGTCGACTGAATTTTCAGTAGATTTTAGTCGACTAAATCCCAGTAGATTTTAGTCAACTAAAATCTAAGGGGTTTAGTTAAAGTGTAATGCATTATTTAAGCATTTCTCTATCATTTGCAAACTGATTATATACTCCAGGAGTAAACATAACACTTGTTAATATTTATGGTATTAAGGTTTAAACATGCAATACAGACACAGATTTAGCCGTTGTGATATATAACATCTTTATTAAACTTAAAATTCAATTAAACCAAGTTTCATAAAAAACAGAAGTGCAACTTTAAAATATAAAAAAACAAAACTGTAAACTGTATTGAACAAATTACCCATAATAAAAACTTTAACAGTTCTCTGTTAATAATTAAAACAAGTATCAAGTAACTCAACACAACAAAAAGTTTCTGCAGATAGCACAGGCACAGCATAACTTAAACCCATACTTGTGGGTTATGCTTATTTCTATAGGAAGAATCAACTGATTGTTCACAGATTCGAAAAAGTTTCGGCAACGATATTAGCACCGCTCTAGAACTTCCAAACTCATTATATACTCCTGGATTAAAGGTTTATTAACCTGTTTTTATTTATGGTATTAAGGTTTGAACATGCAATACAGATTTAACAGATTTAACTGTTGTGGTATATAACATGTCTTTATCTTAAAATTTAATAAAATTAAGTTTCGTAAATTTTACAAAAGAGCAGTAATTAGATATGGATTGATTATAACACCTTGCATAAAATGTTTTTGTCAGCAAATTTTGATTTAGTTTTAGTCATAGTCTTTTGACTAAAATGTCATTTTAGTTTTAGTCGTATTTTAGTCATCAGAATTTCTTTATTTTTATAGTCATTTTAGTCTAGTTTTAGTCAACTAAATTAACACTGCACCCGAGGCTATGAGGTCTCGGGTGTTAGAGGGGAAAAAGGCTACTGAGGTCTTTAACATAGAGATACATTTATATAGATGTCTAGGTATTTTTAAATAGATATTCCAATATAAATATTTATTTATATCTGTATATATCTATACCTATACAGTATATAATCATATAAATAGGTACAGATATTTATTTATATCTGTATATATCTATACCTATACAGTATATAATCATATAAATAGGTACAGATATTTATTTATATCTGTATATATCTATACCTATACAGTATATAATCATATAAATAGGTACAGATATATATTTATATCTGTATATATCTATACCTATACAGTATATAATCATATAAATAGGTACAGATATTTATTTATATCTGTATATATCTATACCTATACAGTATATAATCATATAAATAGGTACAGATATTTATTTATATCTGTTTATACCTATACAGTATATAATCATATAAATAGGTATAGCTATTTATTTATATCTGTATATATCTATACCTATACAGTATATAATCATATAAATAGGTATAGATATTTATTTATATCTGTATATATCTATACCTATACAGTATATAATCATATAAATAGGTACAGATATTTATTTATATCTGTATATATCTATACCTATACAGTATATAATCATATAAATAGGTACAGATATTTATTTATATCTGTATATATCTATACCTATACAGTATATAATCATATAAATAGGTACAGATATATATTTATATCTGTATATATCTATACCTATACAGTATATAATCATATAAATAGGTACAGATATTTATTTATATCTGTATATATCTATACCTATACAGTATCTAATCATATAAATAGGTACAGATATTTATTTATATCTGTTTATACCTATACAGTATATAATCATATAAATAGGTATAGCTATTTATTTATATCTGTATATATCTATACCTATACAGTATATAATCATATAAATAGGTATAGATATTTATTTATATCTGTATATATCTATACCTATACAGTATATAATCATATAATAAGGTATAGATATTTATTTATATCTGTATATATCTATACCTATACAGTATATAATCATATAAATAGGTACAGATATTTATTTATATCTGTATATATATATATATATATATATATATATATATATATACCTATACAGTATATAATCATATAAATAGGTATAGATATTTATTTATATCTGTATATATCTATACCTATACAGTATATAATCATATAAATAGGTACAGATATTTATTTATATCTGTATATATCTATACCTATACAGTATATAATCATATAATAAGGTATAGATATTTATTTATATCTGTATATATCTATACCTATACAGTATATAATCATATAAATAGGTACAGATATTTATTTATATCTGTATATATATATATATATATATATATATATATATACCTATACAGTATATAATCATATAAATAGGTATAGATATTTATTTATATCTGTATATATCTATACCTATACAGTATATAATCATATAAATAGGTACAGATATTTATTTATATCTGTATATATCTATACCTATACAGTATATAATCATATAATAAGGTATAGATATTTATTTATATCTGTATATATCTATACCTATACAGTATATAATCATATAAATAGGTACAGATATTTATTTATATCTGTATATATCTATACCTATACAGTATATAATCATATAAATAGGTATAAATATATATTTATTTATATCTGTATATATCTATACCTATACAGTATATAATCATATAAATAGGTACAAATATTTATTTTATCTGTATATATCTATACCTATACAGTATATAATCATATAAATAGGTATAAATATATATTTATATCTGTATATATCTATACATATACAGTATATAATCATATAAATAGGTACAGATATATATTTATATCTGTATATATATATACCTATACAGTATATAATCATATGAATAGGTACAGATATATATTTATATCTGTATATATCTATACCTATACAGTATATAATCATCTAAATAGGTACAGATATTTATTTATATCTGTATATATCTATACCTATACAGTATATAATCATATAAATAGGTACAGATATTTATTTATATCTGTTTATACCTATACAGTATATAATCATATAAATAGGTATAGCTATTTATTTATATCTGTATATATCTATACCTATACAGTATATAATCATATAAATAGGTATAGATATTTATTTATATCTGTATATATCTATACCTATACAGTATATAATCATATAATAAGGTATAGATATTTATTTATATCTGTATATATCTATACCTATACAGTATATAATCATATAAATAGGTACAGATATTTATTTATATCTGTATATATATATATATATATATATATATATATATATATATATATATATATACCTATACAGTATATAATCATATAAATAGGTATAGATATTTATTTATATCTGTATATATCTATACCTATACAGTATATAATCATATAAATAGGTACAGATATTTATTTATATCTGTATATATCTATACCTATACAGTATATAATCATATAATAAGGTATAGATATTTACTTATATCTGTATATATCTATACCTATACAGTATATAATCATATAAATAGGTACAGATATTTATTTATATCTGTATATATATATATATATATATATATATATATATATATATACCTATACAGTATATAATCATATAAATAGGTATAGATATTTATTTATATCTGTATATATCTATACCTATACAGTATATAATCATATAAATAGGTACAGATATTTATTTATATCTGTATATATCTATACCTATACAGTATATAATCATATAATAAGGTATAGATATTTATTTATATCTGTATATATCTATACCTATACAGTATATAATCATATAAATAGGTACAGATATTTATTTATATCTGTATATATCTATACCTATACAGTATATAATCATATAAATAGGTATAAATATATATTTATTTATATCTGTATATATCTATACCTATACAGTATATAATCATATAAATAGGTACAGATATTTATTTATATCTGTATATATCTATACCTATACAGTATATAATCATATAAATAGGTACAGATATTTATTTATATCTGTATATATCTATACCTATACAGTATATAATCATATAAATAGGTACAAATATTTATTTTATCTGTATATATCTATACCTATACAGTATATAATCATATAAATAGGTATAAATATATATTTATATCTGTATATATCTATACCTATACAGTATATAATCATATAAATAGGTACAGATATATATTTATATCTGTATATATATATACCTATACAGTATATAATCATATGAATAGGTACAGATATATATTTATATCTGTATATATCTATATCTATACAGTATATAATCATATAAATAGGTATAGATATTTATTTATATCTGTATATATCTATACCTATACAGTATATAATCATATAAATAGGTATAGATATTTATTTATATCTGTATGTATCTATACCTATACAGTATATAATCATATAAATAGGTATAGATATTTATTTATATCTGTATGTATCTATACCTATACAGTATATAATCATATAATAAGGTATAGATATTTATTTATATCTGTATATATCTATACCTATACAGTATATAATCATATAAATAGGTACAGATATTTATTTATATCTGTATATATATATATATATATATATATACCTATACAGTATATAATCATATAAATAGGTATAAATATATATTTATTTATATCTGTATATATCTATACCTATACAGTATATAATCATATAAATAGGTACAGATATTTATTTATATCTGTATATATCTATACCTATACAGTATATAGTCATATAAATAGGAACAAATATTTATTTTATCTGTATATATCTATACCTATACAGTATATAATCATATAAATAGGTATAGATATATATTTATATCTGTATATATCTATACCTATACAGTATATAATCATATAAATAGGTATAGATATTTATTTATATCTGTATGTATCTATACCTATACAGTATATAATCATATAAATAGGTATAGATATTTATTTATATCTGTATGTATCTATACCTATACAGTATATAATCATATAAATAGGTATAGATATTTATTTATGTCTGTATATATCTATACCTATACAGTATATAATCATATAAATAGGTATAGATATTTATTTATATCTGTATATATCTATACCTATACAGTATATAATCATATAAATAGGTACAGATATTTATTTATATCTGTATATATCTATACCTATACAGTATATAATCATATAAATAGGTACAGATATATATTTATATCTGTATATATCTATACCTATACAGTATATAATAATATAAATAGGTACAGATATTTATTTATATCTGTATGTATCCATACCTATACAGTATATACTCATATAAATAGGTACAGATATTATATCTGTATTCTATACCTATCAGTAATAGTAAGATATTATTATATCTGTAGTATCTATACCTATACAGTATATAATCATATAAATAGGTATAGATATTTATTTATATCTGTATATATCTATACCTATACAGTATATAATCATATAAATAGGTACAGATATTTATTTATATCTGTATATATCTATACCTATACAGTATATAATCATATAAATAGGTTAGATATTTATTTATATCTGTATATATCTATACCTATACAGTATATAATCATATAAATAGGTACAGATATTTATTTATATCTGTATATATCTATACCTATACAGTATATAATCATATAAATAGGTATAAATATATTTATTTATATCTGTATATATCTATACCTATACAGTATATAATCATATAAATAGGTACAGATATTTATTTATATCTGTATATATCTATACCTATACAGTATATAATCATATAAATAGGTACAGATATTTATTTATATCTGTATATATCTATACCTATACAGTATATAATCATATAAATAGGTACATATATTTATTTATATCTGTATATATCTATACCTATACAGTATATAATCATATAAATAGGTACATATATTTATTTATATCTGTATATATCTATACCTATACAGTATATAATCATATAAATAGGTACATATATTTATTTATATCTGTATATATCTATACCTATACAGTATATAATCATATAAATAGGTACAGATATTTATTTATATCTGTATATATCTATACCTATACAGTATATAATCATATAAATAGGTACAGATATTTATTTATATCTGTATATATCTATACCTATACAGTATATAATCATATAAATAGGTACAGATATTTATTTATATCTGTATATATCTATACCTATACAGTATATAATCACATAAATAGGTACAGATATTTATTTATATCTGTATATATCTATACCTATACAGTATATAATCACATAAATAGGTACAGATATTTATTTATATCTGTACCTATTTATATTTCTATACCTATACAGTATATAATCATATAAATAGGTACAGATATTTATTTATATCTGTATATATCTATACCTATACAGTATATAATCATATAAATAGGTATAAATATATATTTATTTATATCTGTATATATCTATACCTATACAGTATATAATCATATAAATAGGTATAGATATATATTTATATCTGTATGTATCTATACCTATACAGTATATAATCATATAAATAGGTATAGATATTTATTTATATCTGTATGTATCTATACCTATACAGTATATAATCATATAAATAGGTATAGATATTTATTTATATCTGTATGTATGTATACCTATACAGTATATAATCATATAAATAGGTATAGATATTTATTTATGTCTGTATATATCTATACCTATACAGTATATAATCATATAAATAGGTATAGATATTTATTTATATCTGTATATATCTATACCTATACAGTATATAATCATATAAATAGGTACAGATATTTATTTATATCTGTATATATCTATACCTATACAGTATATAATCATATAAATAGGTATAAATATATATTTATTTATATCTGTATATATCTATACCTATACAGTATATAATCATATAAATAGGTATAGATATGTATTTATATCTGTATGTATCTATACCTATACAGTATATAATCATATAAATAGGTATAGATATTTATTTATATCTGTATGTATCTATACCTATACAGTATATAATCATATAAATAGGTATAGATATTTATTTATATCTGTATGTATCTATACCTATACAGTATATAATCATATAAATAGGTATAGATATTTATTTATGTCTGTATATATCTATACCTATACAGTATATAATCATATAAATAGGTATAGATATTTATTTATATCTGTATATATCTATACCTATACAGTATATAATCATATAAATAGGTACAGATATTTATTTATATCTGTATATATCTATACCTATACAGTATATAATCATATAAATAGGTACAGATATATATTTATATCTGTATATATCTATACCTATACAGTATATAATCATATAAATAGGTACAGATATATATTTATATCTGTATATATCTATACCTATACAGTATATAATAATATAAATAGGTACATATATTTATTTATATCTGTATATATCTATACCTATACAGTATATAATCATATAAATAGGTACAGATATATATTTATATCTGTATATATCTATACCTATACAGTATATAATCATATAAATAGGTACATATATTTATTTATATCTGTATATATCTATACCTATACAGTATATAATCATATAAATAGGTACAGATATTTATTTATATCTGTATATATCTATACCTATACAGTATATAATCATATAAATAGGTACAGATATTTATTTATATCTGTATATATCTATACCTATACAGTATATAATCATATAAATAGGTACAGATATTTATTTATATCTGTATATATCTATACCTATACAGTATATAATCACATAAATAGGTACAGATATTTATTTATATCTGTATATATCTATACCTATACAGTATATAATCACATAAATAGGTACAGATATTTATTTATATCTGTACCTATTTATATTTCTATACCTATACAGTATATAATCACATAAATAGGTACAGATATATATGTATATCTGTATATATCTATACCTATACAGTATATAATCACATAAATAGGTACAGATATTTATTTATATCTGTATATATCTATACCTATTCAGTATATAATCACATAAATAGGTACAGATATTTATTTATATCTGTATATATCTATACCTATACAGTATATAATCACATGAATAGGTACAGATATTTATTTATATCTGTATATATCTATACCTATACAGTATATAATCATATAAATAGGTACAGATATATATTTATATCTGCATATATCTATACCTATACAGTATATAATCATATAAATAGGTACAGATATTTATTTATATCTGCATATATCTATACCTATACAGTATATAATCATATAAATAGGTACAGATATATATTTATATCTGCATATATCTATACCTATACAGTATATAATCATATAAATAGGTACAGATATATATTTATATCTGCATATATCTATACCTATACAGTATATAACCATATAAATAGGTACAGATATTTATTTATATCTGTATATATCTATACCTATACAGTATATAACCATATAAATAGGTACAGATATTTATTTATATCTGTATATATCTATACCTATACAGTATATAACCATATATCTATACCTATACAGTATATAACCATATAAATAGGTACAGATATTTATTTATGTCTGTATATATCTATACCTATACAGTATATAACCATATAAATAGGTACAGATATTTATTTATGTCTGTATGTATCTATACCTATACAGTATATAACCATATAAATAGGTACAGATATTTATTTATGTCTGTATGTATCTATACCTATACAGTATATAACCATATAAATAGGTACAGATATTTATTTATGTCTGTATATATCTATACCTATACAGTATATAACCATATAAATAGGTATAGATATTTATTTATGTCTGTATATATCTATACCTATACAGTATATAATCATATAAATAGGTATAGATATTTATTTATATCTGTATATATCTATACCTATACAGTATATAACCATATAAATAGGTACAGATATTTATTTATATCTGTATATATATATACCTATACAGTATATAATCATATAAATAGGTACAGATATTTATTTATATCTGTATATATCTATACCTATACAGTATATAATCATATAAATAGGTACAGATATTTATTTATATCTGTATATATCTATACCTATACAGTATATAATCATATAAATAGGTACAGATATTTATTTATATCTGTATATATCTATACCTATACAGTATATAATCATATAAATAGGTATAGATATTTATTTATATCTGTATATATCTATACCTATACAGTATATAATCATATAAATAGGTACAGATATTTATTTATATCTGTATATATCTATACCTATACAGTATATAATCATATAAATAGGTACAGATATTTATTTATATCTGTATATATCTATACCTATACAGTATATAATCATATAAATAGGTACATATATATATTTATGTCTGTAGATATCTATACCTATACAGTATATAATCATATAAATAGGTACAGATATATATTTATGTCTGTATATATCTATACCTATACAGTATCAGTGGAGGCTCCTCCATTTGAGCACATTCGCACGTGCCCCCCTCAGCATCCCTGAAGAAAAAATAAAAAAATATATAATTTTTCCAATAGCCCCCTATTGAAAAAAATTATATATTTTTTTACCCCCAGAAAAAAAACTTTTTTTTTCAATTATTTAATTAAAAGTGCCATAATGTTACACAAATACAGTATTATTACTTAGCTTACAAGATACACAGCCTGCCTGCCTGGCCCCTGTAGTAAATTTTAATATATCTATCAAAGCCCTACCGCACGTGCGATAGCCTAAGCTATGGCACTGTGCTTTGAGCAATCTAAAATTGCCTTCTGCGCAGCTCCCAGCCTCCCCATCCCCATACTTAGCTGTTCGCACACTTCAGCCTGTGCGAGGGGTGGGAGGTGTTAGAGAGAGACAGGCAGCAGGCCATCAGCAGCCAGTGTCAGAGAAGAGCCGCGTCATCACTCACAGTCACGTGACGGCGCGAAATGTCAGGAAGAAGTGGAGGAAGGCTGTGTCTCTAGCGCGTTATGCCCACCACCCGTGACAGTTTAAGGTAAGAATGTGGGACTCAGAGATAAAAAGGAATGTCGGTGGGGTGGCTAAGGCTTAGAGGCCACCGTTGATGTTCTGATCTATCATGTGTATGTTTTTCTGTTGCTGCTTTGTTTGTTGCTTTGTGATAGGATAAACATTGCAGTATCTGTGCAACTCATCGCGAATGTCAGTTTGTGTACATGGCCAATCTCCAGTAAACCGAACAGTTCAGAAAGAAAATCCTCTTAATCAGAGTGTAATTTATTGCTCACCTATGTCTGAGAATCTGAGATGGTGTATTACTTTCCAGTCAGTTCACATGCCTAGGTTGATATTCAGCCTTCTGTGTATTATACCATTTATTTCACGGACCAGAAATTCTGATAAGAACTTTGTACTGGGAATTAGAGAGCTCAGCCTCTGGAAGATCAATAACATCAGGAAAATCCAGACCTGTGTACAGATTAACTGAAAGCTTTGTACTATAATAAGATATACAACAAAACATACAAGAAATCTAAATATTTTTTTTGTGTGTCTAATTTAGTGTTTAGGGAAAATGAGTATAATAATCTACTAAGCAATAACAGTGTCCTATAGCACTTTTACCTTTAGGCAATATATATATATATATATATATATATATATATATATATACAGGGAGTGCAGAATTATTAGGCAAGTTGTATTTTTGAGGATTAATTTTATTATTGAACAACAACCATGTTCTCAATGAACCCAAAAAACTCATTAATATCAAAGCTGAATAGTTTTGGAAGTCGTTTTTAGTTTGTTTTTAGTTATAGCTATTTTAGGGGGATATCTGTGTGTGCAGGTGACTATTATTGTGCATAATTATTAGGCAACTTAACAAAAAACAAATATATACCCATTTCAATTATTTATTTTTACCAGTGAAACCAATATAACATCTCAACATTCACAAATATACATTTCTGACATTCAAAAACAAAACAAAAACAAATCAGTGACCAATATAGCCACCTTTCTTTGCAAGGACACTCAAAAGCCTGCCATCCATGGATTCTGTCAGTGTTTTGATCTTTTCACCATCAACATTGCGTGCAGCAGCAACCACAGCCTCCCAGACACTGTTCAGATAGGTGTACTGTTTTCCCTCCTTGTAAATCTCACATTTGATGATGGACCACAGGTTCTCAATGGGGCTCAGATCAGGTGAACAAGGAGGCCATGTCATTAGATTTTCTTCTTTTATACCCTTTCTTGCCAGCCACGCTGTGGAGTACTTGGACGCGTGTGATGGAGCATTGTCCTGCATGAAAATCATGTTTTTCTTGAAGGATGCAGACTTCTTCCTGTACCACTGCTTGAAGAAGGTGTCTTCCAGAAACTGGCAGTAGGACTGGGAGTTGAGCTTGACTCCATCCTCAACCCGAAAAGGCCCCACAAGCTCATCTTTGATGATACCAGCCCAAACCAGTACGGTCGGACTGGAGCTCTCTGCCCTTTACCAATCCAGCCACGGGCCCATCCATCTGGCCCATCAAGACTCACTCTCATTTCATCAGTCCATAAAACCTTAGAAAAATCAGTCTTGAGATATTTCTTAGCCCAGTCTTGACGTTTCAGCTTGTGTGTCTTGTTCAGTGGTGGTCGTCTTTCAGCCTTTCTTACCTTGGCCATGTCTCTGAGTATTGCACACCTTGGGCTTTTGGGCACTCCAGTGATGTTGCAGCTCTGAAATATGGCCAAACTGGTGGCAAGTGGCATCTTGGCAGCTGCACACTTGACTTTTCTCAGTTCATGGGCAGTTATTTTGCGCCTTGGTTTTTCCACACGCTTCTTGCGACCCTGTTGACTATTTTGAATGAAACGCTTGATTGTTCGATGATCACGCTTCAGAAGCTTTGCAATTTTAAGAGTGCTGCATCCCTCTGCAAGATATCTCACTATTTTTGACTTTTCTGAGCCTGTCAAGTCCTTCTTTTGACCCATTTTGCCAAAGGAAAGGAAGTTGCCTAATAATTATGCACACCTGATATAGGGTGTTGATGTCATTAGACCACACCCCTTCTCATTACAGAGATGCACATCACCTAATATGCTTAATTGGTAGTAGGCTTTCGAGCCTATACAGCTTGGAGTAAGACAACATGCATAAAGAGGATGATGTGGTCAAAATACCCATTTGCCTAATAATTCTGCACTCCCTGTGTATATATATATAAAGAAAGAAAACATATATATATATCATTTTTTTGTTTTTTTAAATTTTCTTAAATCTTTATTGGCTATAAACCTTTAACTTTATTGGTACTGAAGATTACATCACCTAGATACTTATTGAATGCAACTACTGTAATAAATGTTTAGAAAAATACATAAACAAATATCTGATATAAGGAATATGTTGTGCTGCAAAATCTTAGTGCTTAGTGTTTATATATATCTATATATATATATATATCCTTATACTGCGGCTGCCCCAGTGACAGGACTCTTGTACCCAGTATATATATAAAATGGGCGGAGCCATCTGAGGGGCTGGGCTAGTGCTCCCCCATCTTCAAAAGTCACCAGCCGCCACTGTACAGTATATAATCATATACAGACATAAATAAATATCTGTACCTATTTATATCTATACCTATACAGTATATAATCATATAAATAGGTATAGATATATATTTATATCTGTATATATCTATACCTATACAGTATATAATCATATAAATAGGTATAAATATATATTTATTTATATCTGTATATATCTATACCTATACAGTATATAATCATATAAATAGGTACAGATATATATTTATATCTGTATATATCTATACCTATACAGTATATAATCATATAATAAGGTATAGATATTTATTTATATCTGTATATATCTATACCTATACAGTATATAATCATATAAATAGGTACAGATATTTATTTATATCTGTATATATCTATACCTATACAGTATATAATCATATAAATAGGTACAGATATATATTTATATCTGTATATATCTATACCTATACAGTATATAATCATATAATAAGGTATAGATATTTATTTATATCTGTATATATCTATACCTATACAGTATATAACCATATAAATAGGTACAGATATTTATTTATATCTGTATATATCTATACCTATACAGTATATAATCATATAAATAGGTACAGATATTTATTTATATCTGTATATATCTATACCTATACAGTATATAATCATATAAATAGGTACAGATATTTATTTATATCTGTATATATCTATACCTATACAGTATATAATCATATAAATAGGTACAGATATTTATTTATATCTGTTTATACCTATACCTATACAGTATATAATCATATAAATAGGTACAGATATTTATTTATATCTGTTTATACCTATACAGTATATAATCATATGAATAGGTACAGATATTTATTTATATCTGTATATATCTATACCTATACAGTATATAATCATATAAATAGGTATAAATATATATTTATATCTGTATATATCTATACCTATACAGTATATAATCATATAAATAGGTACAGATATTTATTTATATCTGTATATATCTATACCTATACAGTATATAATCATATAAATAGGTACAGATATTTATTTATATCTGTATATATCTATACCTATACAGTATATAATCATATAATAAGGTATAGATATTTATTTATATCTGTATATATCTATACCTATACAGTATATAATCATATAAATAGGTACAGATATTTATTTATATCTGCATATATCTATACCTATACAGTATATAATCATATAAATAGGTACAGATATTTATTTATATCTGCATATATCTATACCTATACAGTATATAATCATATAAATAGGTACATATATTTATTTATATCTGTATATATCTATACCTATACAGTATATAATCATATAAATAGGTACAGATATTTATTTATATCTGTATATATCTATACCTATACAGTATATAATCATATAAATAGGTACAGATATTTATTTATATCTGTATATATCTATACCTATACAGTATATAATCATATAAATAGGTACAGATATTTATTTATATCTGTATATATCTATACCTATACAGTATATACTCATATAAATAGGTACAGATATTTATTTATATCTGTATATATCTATACCTATACAGTATATAATCATATAAATAGGTATAGATATTTATTTATATCTGTATATATCTATACCTATACAGTATATAATCATATAAATAGGTACAGATATTTATTTATATCTGTATATATCTATACCTATACAGTATATAATCATATAAATAGGTATAAATATATATTTATATCTGTATATATCTATACCTATACAGTATATAATCATATAAATAGGTATAGATATATATTTATATCTGTATATATCTATACCTATACAGTATATAATCATATAAATAGGTATAAATATATATTTTGCCAAACAAATCCTATAATATAGAAATATTTATTTATATCTATACCTATACAGTATATAATCATATAAATAGGTATAGATATATATTTTGCCAAACAAATCCTATAATAACAATAAATAGAATATATCCATCTATGTGAAGAACATTGAAATGTGAAATATTCATATTTCATGTCTGGTTGAGAGCAATTGGTTAAACGTGATGGGTTAGTGTATGAAACCCAAATTTTTTATTTCATGATTCAACGATAGCATGTGATTTTAAACAACTCAAATTTACATCTATTATCAATGTTGTTTTGTTCTCCTGGTATCTTTTGTTAATAATTAGATATTTTGGGGCACAATGAAAATGTGTTCAGCATATGAGCCATTCAATTTCATAACATTTTACTAGGTTTATTTGTGGGCAGCGGTTTCCTACTTACTGTTTCTCGCAGCTCTGGGAAATAATAGTATCAGCTTATGCCACTTTTAATGAATCTTTATTAAGGTAAACCTTTAAACATGGCTAGGTATTAGGGAGTCAGAAGGTTTAAGGGTTGTTTGTGGAGGGGCTAAAATAAAGTCTGCAAATTGGGACATACAGTTGTCTCAGAGGGACAGCAGGATAGAGCTAAGAATAAGGGACTGTCCCCCTTAAGTAAGGACAGTCGGGAGGTCTGTTATGCTCTGCACTGCACGATGGTGCAGAAAATCTAGGAGGGAGCAGAGATGTATAAACATAATGACCTGTGCCAGTCCAAGACAAGAACTCTCCAAATTTTGATTTCTTTGACACAGAAGGTGGTAGAGATCGTTAGAAGCTACCTCCTGCTGTATTGTAGGGCAGCAGAGCACGCGCATGCGCTCCTGCTTAGTAAGCGGTAACATGAGAGACAGAAGCTAGACTTGTTGTAGGTGGGTACACAGTGTAAGGAAAAGTGAGCTACGGATTGCATCTACCGCATGCTGTGTAAAAAAAAAAATATAGGCAGAGGATGATGGGGGGGGGGGGGGTAATGGGGGTTGCAATTGGGATGCCTCTAATTTGTAGTGAAACAAACACATTATAGTAACCTGAATAACCAAAGGTAAGATTTACCCAATGTCAGCGGTTCTGATTTAATTAGACAGCTCACAAAAAGAAAATGTTTGGAGTTATTATTAATTGCTATTTTGTTATATACACAAGATCACCTTATAGAGATTGGTAGGTGTGTGTTTTTAGACCCAATAGGCTCTGATATTAGGGATTTATAGCAGCTAATTGCTGGGATTTTTGAACACAGGTGTGTGTTTATAATTGAGACATTTGATTTGTTACTTTTTGTTTAAATAGTCAGTATGCCTCTTATGTGATATACCATTACTTTTTATGCCTGAGGAAACCACCGTGCCAGAGGAGAAACGCGTTGCCTTTTATTGGGGCTCTGATTGAATGTTTCATCCTCTCATTTTAAATAATTGTTTTAGCCTGAAAACAGTTTTTATTAAAAAAATCTTTGGATATTTTAACACACGCCTATGGTCTACTTGTGCTAAATCCTGCCCATTTGACCCTTTAGAGGGAGCTGATCACCATACTGAGAGTCTCCAGAACGCTCCTATCAGTGCTGCTGTATATTGTGTGTACCCTGTACGCCTATTACCACACATTGTCCATTTGTAAACTTATATGCACATGAAGCGCCCTCTGCTTTGTTTGTCTAGGATTCTTATTACTTTGTTGTGAAGTAAGAGAGAACCTGCATCTGGATTGTGCATCTCTAAAGGAGCCCAAAAGAAGGAAGAAAGGAGAGAGAAAAAAGAGTCCAAGGACTTTCCTAGTATCATAAGTATATATTACATAGTACTCTTTTCTCCCATCTGTATACAGGACTCTTTAGATTACGCTTATCCTTTGATATGGTCTGATATTTTGTTTTTTGGGTGTTTAAACATTATTAGCATCTTGTGATAGAATATCTGTATAACACTGTTTGCCTTTTTTGTCACATATATTCATTGATATATATATATATACCATATTGTTATGTCCATATTGACACATATATATTGTTACTCCCCTAGAGAGACTTAGTGCTCTCATTGTTCTTTTTATTAGAGGTAGAATTGAGGTTCCAGACCTGTCACCGGACAGGCCATTTTGTTTATGCAGCTCTGGTTTGTTGAAAATAAATAAATATTAATAATACAAAATATATATATAAATGTGACTTGTGTCCCATTAATGTAAAAGCTGTGAAATTCAGGGCCTGACTGCTGACATAAGAAGTCTATCTATCTGTCTATCATATAGATAATTGGTATCTATAGCTGAGTTAAAAAAACAAGCACTTTTCCAGGATAATATCAGATGAACAGTTGAGGAGAGAAGGGACGGCCTTGCCAGTGTCACATAAGAGTCAGATACCACTAAAAATGGTAGCACATATGGTGTTTGTTTTTATGTTATAATATATAAGGAAAGTGAAGGACCTAATTAGGGACACAACAATTTAAGGGGTAATTTCTTTAGGGGAAAGGAGAGATAGGAAGGGGTTAATGAGGTGTTTCCTGCTAGGCAGCAACAGTTTGAGGAGGCGAAGATACAGATGTGATAAAAAGAAATGCAGACAGGAAATAAATCACTAACCTGTTTTTGTCTTCCCTCCCTGTTTTGTTGTGTTTCTTACTATTACAGGAATTCCAGATGTGGAATGAGGAGTATCGGTTCGTGATTTCAGCTGGCTTAGTCCTCCCTTGGCTGGGGGCTGCATAATCATGCAGATCTTAGTAAGCCCAAAGGCATTAGTTGGTAGGATGGGGTCTCCATTCGGGACTAACAGTCTTTTGGCTGAGGGACCGTTGAATATCCAGTATTGGAGACCTCTCAATCAAAAAAAGCGTTAGGCGGGTTGCATGGCGTCATGCTTCCCCAGTGAGGCGGAAAGGGGTGTGGCAAAAATTCCACAATTTTACGCAACAGCTATAGAAGGAAGGTACAGCGGGCGTTTAGTACCCTAGTCACAGAGGGGCTAGGGATAGGTCGGTTTGCTGGTCGATCTTCCTTGAGTGGATAGGTAAGCATAATGAGGGTGTCCTCATTCCCAGGGCGGGCACACCCCTTATTTAAAACCAAGGGAATAACCCAATAGGGGGCGCTACTAAGAACGGTGTGTAATATATATGTAGGCCCACGTGACCATATGTGGATGTTTCAGACCCCTTATTTAGTTATCTTTGGGTGGATAGGACAAGATCATTATGCCAGCTGGTAGCAGTTCATTGGTTCAAAAGTTATTTGTTTATTAAAAAAATAACCCCTCCCCCCGTTGGGGGAAGTGGGTTTATTTCTCCCAACCCTGAGTGTTGTGTCTTTATTGAAGGTTATGGTTAGTTAAATGGGTGGATTGTTATTATCTAGACTGTAACTAACTAAAACATGTAACCCCTTATGTTTTTTTACTAGTTTTTGCTCTGACTTAGAAATGTATATAATTGTTGCATAGAAGCAGGGGCGGGAACAGTGTTGTTAGAGTGGGGAACCAGGAAATAAAGTGTGTCAGTTAGTTGCTGTAAAAATGGACTGTGTGTCAGATATATTTCTAAATCGCCTGGATCTAAAAACAGTGCACTACAGCGCATAACAACAAAACAGCAGCAACCAACTGGAAGGGCTCAATTTTTACACAGGAATAGAGATGTAATTTATCCTCCTTGCTCTGGAGAGAAAAGGTTGTAGATAGAAATAGCTGGGAATAAGACCTACATAGTGTCATATTTTTGGTAACTTCTGTTTCTTTTTTTAGTTTACATAGTTGTTTGTTTGTTTGTTTGTTTGTTTGTTTTTTAAAGCAAGGGCTTTACAGGGGATCCTTATGTCCAGCAGCATGCCCCCTTTCCCTATACTGTTTATTGTCTTTTTATATAAAGTTTTTTTTAAATAAAGTTGCGTCATTGCGTGCAACGTCACCAAGCAAAACGTGAACCCCCGGCGATGCCTGTCACTATGCAGGCCTGATCCCCGGGGTAGAAGCGAGTGGGAGCCCCCAGATCTCCCTGAAGTTGGGAGAGTGCTAGCGATGGCTCTGAGCCGTCGTTAGCACCTGAGTGGGAAACTCTGCGACGGCTCAGAGCCGTCGTTAGCACTCAAGGGGTTAATACATATTTCTATATATATATCTCTAATGCTTTTTTGGTACAACATACCGTATATCTATACCTATGTGTATAGATGTTTATATATAGGTATATATATATATATATAGTTATATCTATATAAAAATACAAATAACATATTCCCTATGTAAAGAACATTGGAATAAAAAATATGTACAGTAAATACACAGTTAAACACTTTATTAAATATGAATATTGCATAAATATGATTTTTCATGTTTTCAGCTACTAGACTGCATAGGGCTCAAATGCTCCCGCATTAACGTTTTCTCTTATAGACTTCAATGGAGCACGAAAAGTAGAAAAAACTAACACTCTTACTTGTGCGCAAATCCGATCACGTTTATTCAAGTGCGTGTGTGAAATTCAATAGCGCTCAAGTGAATACGTTAACTTTCAACTTGTAATATGCGCACTACTTCCGATGCTCGCAAAGAGCTGTGATAAACCCCTTATCCCTCACGCTCAGTTAGTGCGCCACACATAAGCTAGCCCTTGACGTTTTTATATTCAGTTCTGTAAGTGAGAGGCACAGTCAGAAGCCGCACCTCCTGCCTTATTGAAACTGAGAACAGTGCGTTCTTATGTCTCTGCTTCTGCAAATGATTTACATAGCATCTGCATCGTGCATGTATGTGGCACTGCGTTGTTCTTACCCTCAGCATGGGTCTAGATCTAAAGAAAAGCCTCAAATGAGTGTGTGACTGGCCGGCTGATACCAAGAGAACAAAGAAAAATCTGAATCATGAAATAAAAAAATGTGGGTTTCATATCCCTTTTGTTTACTGTAGCATATGGCTACTGTCCCTTTAACATATGTACCAGTGATCATTATGTGCATAGGTGTTTAGATGTCCTCACACAGGGGATCATAACAAAATCCCTAATGCAGGGAGTATTCGGGTGCTAGGATTTCCTTATAGCGGCTTATTATGAGTGCGCATGGATTACAGTTTTGCTCACAGACTAATACAAGATGTCCATTGACAATATTCTTCAATCTGGTTAGAATTTAATGCAGGTCCTGAGACCCAAAGGTGCCGATTTATCAAGCTCCTGAAGGCTCGCCGGAAACAGAAGTTATGACGCAGCGGTCTAAATACTGCTGCTCCATAACTTGTCCGCCTGCTCTGAGGCCGAAGACAGAAATCAACCCGATAGAATACGATCGGGTTTATTGACACCCCTGCTAGCGTCAGGGGGCGGCATTGCACCAGCAGCTCACAAGAACTGCTGGTGCACAGATAAATGCCGACAGCGTATGCGCAGCGTAATGTGCAGTGGACATGGTTCGCTACATTGTATCATGTCCGCTCGCACTTTAATAAATATAGCCCAAAGAGATTTATACCATTTAAATCTATGTGATTCTCCTGCTAAACAGATTTGAACAAAAACCCTATACTAAAACCAGCTTTTGTTGCAGACAAGAGAGAGGCCAAGTGTAGAGTGCCACATGTGCTACTTTAGAAGCAAGGAATATAAAGATGAAGATAGATAATTGTGAAGAACAATTTAACAATCTGACAGAACCTATACTGCATACATCTAGCATATAGATCAAAGCTTGGTTTTCTGTTTAAATCACATATGTGGCTTTTTCAAGTCCCTTTTTCAATAATGATTTCACGGGATACCAAGCAACAGTCTTCATTGAATGTGTTTCTCTTTGATGCCTGAATTTCATATGATACAACAGATACATAACTAAAGCACTTCTGGTCTTTTGCATGTTAGTCTGTTGGCTGACGGCAGTTTTCCATTAAAGGGACATGATACCCAATTGTTAAAGTACTTGAAAGTGATGCAGCATAACTGTAAAAAGCTGACTAGAAAATATCAACGGAACATCTCTATGTAAAAAAGGAAGATATTTACCTCAGAATTTCTAAAAGTATTCACACCCCACTGTAAAAAGACGCTAGTCCCAGGACTTGCAAGGGAGTGTGCATCTGGCATGTGCAGGCACAGTCATGTTATTTTCTTATTCAGTTTAAGGAAGTTTACTGTGAAATCTCATGATTACAGCAGCTCTAACTGTTCACAGAGCTTTTACTCTGGTGAGCTGAAGACATTCGGCTAGATTTAGAGTTCTGCGGCCAAAGGGGTGCTTTAGCTACGCATGCTTTTTTCCCCCCGCACCTTTTAAATACCGCTGGTATTTAGAGTTCACAGAATGGCTGCGTTAGGCTCCAAAAAAGGGAGCGTAGAGCATATTTACCGCCACTGCAACTCTAAATACCAGCGTTGCTTACGGACGCGGCCAGCTTCAAAAACGTGCTTGTGCACGATTCCCCCATAGAAAAGCTCCATTGTTTTCTATGGGGAAACACTTCCTACGTCTGCACCTAACACTCTAACATGTACCCCGAGTCTAAACACCCCTAACCTTACGCTTATTAACCCCTAATCTGCCGCCCCCGCTATCGCTGACCCCTGCATATTTTTTTTAACCCCTAATCTGCCGCTCCGAACACCGCCGCAACCTACATTATACCTATGTACCCCTAATCTGCTGCCCCTAACACCGCCGACCCCTATATTATATTTATTAACCCCTAATCTGCCGCACCCAACGTCGCCTCCACCTACCTACAATTATTAACCCCTAATCTGCTGACCGGAGCTCGCCACTACTCTAATAAATGTATTAACCCCTAAAGCTAAGTCTAAACCTAACACTAACACCCCCCTAAGTTAAATATAATTTAAATCTAAAGAAATAAATTAACTCTTATTAAATAAATTATTCCTATTTAAAGCTAAATACTTACCTGTAAAATATACCCTAATATAGCTACAATATAAATTATAATTATATTGTAGCTATTTTAGGATTAATATTTATTTTACAGGCAACTTTGTATTTATTTTAACCAGGTACAATAGCTTAGCTTAGGTACAATAGGTTTAATTGTAACTTAGGTTAGGATTTATTTTACAGGTAATTTTGTAATTATTTTAACTATTTTAGCTATTAAATAATTAATAACTATTTAATAGCTATTGTACCTGGTTAAAATAAATACAAAGTTGCCTGTAAAATAAATATTAATCCTAAAATAGCTACAATATAATTATAATTTATATTGTAGCTATATTAGGGTATATTTTACAGGTAAGTAATTAGATTTAAATAGGAATAATTTATTTAATAAGAGTTAATTTATTTCGTTAGATTTAAATTATATTTAACTTAGGGGGGTGTTAGTGCTAGACTTAGCTTTAGGGGTTAATACATTTATTAGAGTAGTGGCGAGCTCCGGTCGGCAGATTAGGGGTTAATAATTGTAGGTAGGTGGAGGCGACGTTGGGGGCGGCAGATTAGGGGTTGATAAATATAATATAGGGGTCGGCGGTGTTAGGGGCAGCAGATTAGGGGTACATAGGTATAATGTAGGTTGCGGCGGTGTACGGAGCGGCAGATTAGGGGTTAAAAAAAATATGCAGGGGTCAGCGACAGCGGGGGCGGCAGATTAGGGGTTAATAAATATTATGTAGGAGTCGGCGGTATTAGGGGCAGCAGATTAGGGGTACATAGGGATAACGTAAGTGGCGGCGGTGTACGGAGTGGCAGATTAGGGGTTAAAAAAATTTAATCGAGTGGCGGCGATGTGGGGGGACCTCGGTTTAGGGGTACATAGGTAGTTTATGGGTGTTAGTGTACTTTAGAGCGCAGTAGTTAAGAGCTTTATAAACCGGCGTTAGCCCAGAAAGCTCTTAACTACTGACTTTTTTCTGCGGCTGGAGTTTTGTCGTTAGATTTCTAACGCTCACTTCAGCCACGACTCTAAATACCGGCGTTAGAAAGATCCCATTGAAAAGATAGGATACGCAAATGGCGTAGGGGGATCTGCGGTATGGAAAAGTCGCGGCTGTAAAGTGAGCATTAGACCCTTTCCTGACTGACTCCAAATACCAGCGGGCGGTAAAAACCAGCGTTAGGAGCCTCTAACGCTGGTTTTGACGGCTACCGCCCAACTCTAAATCTAGGCCATTGTGAGGTAAAATATCTTGTAAAACCAGACCTATCCGTGTCATCTTTTCATTGGCCGGTCTATGAAATTATGTACTGTATTAGTAATGCTGTTTCGTCACAATTTAGTGTACCAACTAATATTAAGATGACAATGATTTAAAACGCATTGGAATTTAACACAGATCCGATTTTATTGGGTGAAGTAAAGGCCATTATGGAAAACAAAATGTATGCTTAGTTGAGAAATAAATTTATTTTGTGGTGGTGAGAGTCCACGAGCCATTACTCTTGGGATTCAACTCCTGGCCATTAAGGGGAGGAAAAGAAAGAAAATAAGGGGACACTCATCCAATGTAAATTGTTTAATGGGGGGCTAATGATATTGCCCTAATACGTCATAAAAAGGATGTAGGCAATGGACTACTTATTTATGCATGGTGTAAAGGCATAATGTAGCTCTGCTTACTTGTTCTGGCTCCCGATCTCACACTGTGGAAACGACAAACAAAAGGACATCTATTGAGGATGCTTCTTACTGGGCTCCAGACTGAGGCTCAATCCAGCTCATCCCACTCACCGAGGAATGGATCAGATTACCTTTTCGTCACATGACGATAGTCTCCTCAAGTCACTAGGGATCGAGTCTCCCCCCACCTTAACGATCCAGCACACCGGATACTGTGCAAAACACAGACCATGCTATCAAGTGATATAACCTTACACTTTCAGGGGTGCACTGACCGACAGACTGTACAAATGTATAAATGGTCGGCACTCCAAGATGAAAAGGCAATGCTTTATTATCAGGAATACTAAAAAACGCATCTTAAGTGTTTCGGCATTAAGCCTTAATCATAGATGCTCATATATACATTTAATTCATTTCATATTTAAAATCAATGCCTGTCTGCCATTGGTTAGAAAAGTGACATAATACCAAGTGATACTTAAGGTACATAAGTCATTAGTAGAGGTAAGAGGCAAACCCATTGTGTTGGGCATAGGTAAAGATACCTAACATTCCACAAGCTTTAAATCATCTCTCTGGCATCCCATTTTAACGTATAACCGAGAAAAGGAGGGAAGAGGGCGGTCTCATAGACTCACTACCATAAAATAAATGAATTTATCAGGTAAGCATACAATTTAATTTATTTTATAAAATGGTGAGAGGCAATTAGACATTACTCCTGGGATCTAATACCCAAACTGTGAAGTTAACGAGTAAATAGCACCTATCTACCAGCCACTAAAGCCTGTAGGACTTTCCTGCTAAAAACTCCCTCAAAAAAGGTGAAAAACATTACTAGTGAAATCGAGAAAAGAAGACCAAGATACTTCTGTGTAATATACTCAACATTTTTAAAGGCTCAAGAAGTGGAAACTGATCTAGTAGTATGGGCTGTAAGAATTCTGGAAGAAACTCTCCTGTCTCCAAGTAAGCCATACATAATGACTGCTTTAACCAGGAATCTAACGTAACAACTGTATCCTTATGACTCAAACGTCGACTAATTAAATGAACAAATAAACTAAAGGATTGTTTAAATCATACGTAGGATGTGAATAAAATTTAAATGGTGTATACATTTTTGAAAAAGGTGTAAATAGTGTGGCAGGAAACTTTTACCGCCAAGCTAATAAAAAAACATCTTAAATATTTAAAATTCCAGAAGAAGTGAGCTTGCTAACAGACATTAAGTGCACATTCGGGAGCATATAGTAAAAGAAATTTGGCGCAAGTTTATATAAATAAAAGTGTGTAACCATAGCTATAGAAGTAAAATAAAAAGCCGACAGGTGCTGGCCAGCGCGTACTCTTAAAAATAAAAGCGCATAACCATAAGTTTAATCGGAGAGGAGCAACATAGTCTACGACCTGTAGAATCTTGAACCTTTCATTATCCCAACCACACCCCATACAGGTGCTACTTTTTAACTGGGCCTCGAATACTGTGGGGTTAATACCATACTCCAAACCATTAGGGTCCCTATCAGTGCTAGCTGTAACGACATGCATCACCAAGCAAGAGTCAAATATTACCTCTGGCCTTACAAAAGCTAGCCCAACTAGCCAAATACACTCCAAAGCATCGCTAGCAGCCCTGGCTTTCCCTTAATCAATATATATCAGATATTGGGTAATCCTAGGATTACCCGGGTAGAACGGACATTACCCAAGCTGCTATGGGTAAAGGCCGATGTAAGATCATAAATCCCCTCAGAGTGCATGAGCGTCATCGAGCAACCGCATGAAACATATATACGATGCACTGTAAATCCACCATCTTCACTATCTTTTTTGCCTCCGCCTGGGTTATTCATGGGGGGCGAAGCTATCCTTGTAAACCTCATTCCCTAAGGTTTACTTGGGGTGGATGCCAGAGGATTGGCGGGGCGCTCTCCTTCAAAACCTAGGCAGAGGCAAAAAAAAATAGTGTAGATGGGAGAATTACAGTAAATCAGGCTTTACCCACAGCTGCTTGGGTAATGTCCGCTTTGGATATCTGACTTTACCCGTAACATATATAACAAAGAAGGAGCACCATCTAAGTTTATATAATCATAAATCCATGTTTATTAAGGACAGAAAGCGAATACATATGTCCCTCAGTCAATGCCGGCTTTTTTACTTTGTTACTAGGACAATTTCTGAGTGTTTTGCTCCTTCATGAGATTTGTCTGTTGGTTCACTAATATCGAAACGGTGGTTCACTTTTAAGTGTAAGCTGAATTCCCCCATTAATACTCATTAACAATTATTACTGTGTATTTCACTTACAATTTAATAGTAAATAATACAGTGTTGTCTTGGAGTTTTATTAAATACTCAGCAGTAGAACATTTTTTTCTCTAATAAAATTCCTTAGAAAATATAAGCTAAATATGTTTTTAAATGTGAAGCTACAATATTAAGGTTTAAACAGTGTGCAATGATTTTGGAGACCCAGGTGAAAAGGCCTTTTGCTTCTAAAAAAACTATCATTTCATGTTACTCAGAAGTCTGAATCAGAAAATGCCAGGCAGGCTGCAGAGTTTAAGATCAGAATATTACAGCTCTGAATTTCCCAGCCCTTGTGCATTTGAGAGATCATAGAAATATCAGCATTTTCTATTTTCGTTCATTTGAGGGGAAAAAAAAATTAAATGCAACTTCAACCAATGCTTGCCATATAATCCAACCCAACTCATTTACTGAAGTCGCTAATTCTAGTATTACCCTGTATTTATACAACACTTATTGATGTTTATGTTTAACTTAAAGGGACAGGTTCAAATTAAACTTTGATAATTTTATAATGCAACAATGTTTGTAACAATGTTATACATATAGGGCTCGATGATCTAAAGGTCTCTGGGCTGGTGGGATTATTACAGAATGCTCTCTAGTCCTATTTCCCTGGTGGAATTATCTAAAGCCACTTTTTACTCTGAAATCAGGGTGTCTCGCTAAGGGGCGTATACTGCATTTTCATATGAAATGTGCACAACAAAATTCGTATTTTAAACATCATACAAAACAAATATTTGAACCATTCACACAAAAATAAGCAGGGAAAATTGTATTGTTAAGGTGCATCAAAAACCGTAACAAAATTCTTTACCAAAAATCGCATGTTAACAAAAAAGTAAACTTTGTATGTAATTTACAGAGGAATAAATCAAATTAAATATGCACAGCGTAAATTATAATTGTAGTACACTGAATGTACAAAAATCACACAGAAATTTATACTTATAAATACAAAATGCAAAGCGTAATTGTTGTTTTTTACGTAAAATGGGCGAAGTTTCCCTAACCAGCGAGCTTCATTACTTTTAATAGGAGCCATCTTGCCACTTGCAGGGACTGCCCATTTTTTACGATCATTGCACCGGGGCAGCCCTGCGAGAGTCAGCGAGAAAAAAGGAAATTTATGCTTACCTGATAAATTTATTTCTTTTACGATACGACGAGTCCAAGGATTTCATCCTTACTTATGGGATATCACCTCCTGGTCAGCAGGAGGAGGCAAAGAGCACCACAGCAGAGCTGTATATATATATATAGCTCCTCCCTTCCCTCCCACTACAGTGATTCGACTGAAGTTAGGAAGTGAAAGGAAAAGCCAAGGTGCAGAGGTGACGGAATTTTAACAAAAATAAAGACCTGTCTTAGAAAAAACAGGGTGGGCCGTGGACTCGTCGTATCGTAAAAGAAACAAATTTATCAGGTAAGCATAAATTTCCTTTTCTTTTACAAGATACGACGAGTCCACGGATTTCATCCTTACTTATGGGATACAATACCAAAGCTATAGGACACTGATGAAAGGGAGGGACAAGACAGGAACCCAAAAACAGGCTCGGACGAGGCAAAAGTATCAAATTTGTAAAAAAAAGTTGCAGCCTTGCAAATCTGTTCAACAGAAGCATCATTTTTAAATGCCCATGAGGACGCCACAGCCCTAGTAGAATGAGCCATAATTCGTTCAGGAGGCTGCTGTACAGCAGTCTCATATGCAAAACGGATGATACTCTTCAGCCAAAAAGAAAGAGAGGTAGCCATAGCTTTCTGACCCCTACAATTCCCAGAAAAAACAACAAATAATGAAGATGATTGACAAAATTCCTTAGTCGCCTGCAAGAAAAACTTCAGGGCACAGACTACGTCCAAATAATGTAACAGACGCTCCTTCTTAGAAGAAGGATTAGGGCACAATGAAGGAACAACAATTTCCTGATTAATATTTTTGTTGGAAACAACCTTAGGAAGGAAACCAGGTTTGGTACACAACACCACCTTATCGGAATGAAAAATAAGATATGGAGAATCACATTGTAATGCTGAAAGCTCAGAAACTCTGCGAGCAGAAGAAATAGCAACCAAAAATAAAATTTTCCAAGATAACAATATCTATGGAATGCATAGGTTCAAACGGAAACCCCTGAAGAATATTAAGAACTAAATTCAAACTCCAAGGAGGAGCAATTGGTCTAAACACAGACCTGATTCTAATCAGAGCCTGACAAAAAGATTGAACATTCGGAACATCTGCCAGACGTTTGTGTAGCAAAATAGATAGAGCAGAAATCTGTCCCTTTAAGGAACTTGCTGACATCCCTTTCTCCAATCCTTCTTGGAGAAAAGACAAAATGAGTAGTTCTTGGATTCGCACCAATAAAGATATTTACGCCATATCTTATGGTAAATCTTTCTAGTAACAGCCTTACGCGCCTGAATTAAAGTATCAATGACCCAATCAGAGAACCCACCTTTGGCTAAATTCAAGCGTTCAATCTCCAAGCAGTTAGTCGCAGAGAAACTAGATTTGGATGATGGAAGGGTCCCTGAATTAGAAGGTCTTTCCTCAATGGAAACGTCCACGGAGGCTGAGAGGACATGTCCACCAGATCGGCATACCATGTTCTGCGAGGCCACGCCGGAACAAAGAGGATCACCGAAGCCCTCTACTGTTTGACTCGAGCAATCACCCGGAAAGAAGAGCAAGTAGAGGGACACATAAGCTAGGCTGATCGACCAAGGCACTGCCAAGGCATCTGTCAGTTCAGCCTGGGTATCCCTGGACCTGGACCCGTATCTCGGAAGCTTGGCATTCTGACGAGATGCCATAAGATCCAACTCTGGCCTGCCTCATCTGAGAATCAAATTATCAAATACCTCTGGACGGAGTTCCCACTCCCCCGGATGAAAAGTCTGTCTGCTCAGAAAATCCGCTTCCCAGTTTTCCACTCCTGGAATGTGGATTGCTGACAGAGAACAAGAGTGAGCCTCCGCCCACTGAATTATCCTGGCTACTTCTGACATCGCTAAGGAACTCCTTGTCCCTTTCCTGATGATTGATGTAAGCTACAGTCGTAATGTTGTCCGACTGAAAACTGAGGAATTTGGCCGAAGCCAACTGAGGCCAAGCCTGAAACACAATGAACAGTTCTCACAACTCTAGGATATTGAAAGGAAGTAGAGACCCCCTTCGAGTTCATATACCCTCCCCATCATATTAGGCTGGCATCCATTGACCTATAACCCATGAGGGTCTGCGGAACATGTCCCCAGGAATAGAAGATCCAGCGACAACTACCATTAAATAGAGTCTCCTATTCTCTGGTGTAGATTTCTTTGAGGAGACAAATTTGTATAGTCTCCATACCACCGACTGAGCATGGTCAGTTGCAGAGGCTTGAAATGAAAAAGAGCAAACGGTATGATGTCCGTTATTGCCACCATCAATCCGAGCACCTCCAGGAACTGGGCCCCGGAAGACGAGGAGGAAACTTGAAGAACTCAACAAGAATTCAGAATCTTAGACTTTCTGACCCCTGTAAGAAAAAAAAATCATAAACACAGAGTCGATCAGAGACCCCATCTGAGGAACAAACGAACTCTTCTTCAGAATTATCGTCCACCTGTGAGTCCTCAGGAAGAAAGGACAAGGACTGAACGGAACCCGATTAGGGGAAGAGACGCCTAGAAAGAAAATTGTCCAGATAAGGCGCCACCTCAATGCCCCGCAGACTTAATATCACCAGCAGAGACCCTAGAATCCTTGTGAAAATTCTGGGAGCCATAGTAGCCCAAAGGGAAGAGCCACAAACTGAAAAAAAAACATAGTCCAGAAAGATAAGTCTTCAAAACTTATGACGAACTCTGTGGATAGACACATGCATGATATGCATCCTTAGATCCACCATTGACATAAAGAAACCCTCCTGAATCATTGGAGGATAGCGCCAATAGTATCCATCTGGAACAAAGGAACCCAGAAAGACATGGGGAGACACCTGAGGACCTAAACAAAGGTCAGAGGGTTCTTACTCTTCAAAGAATGTCAAAACGAATGAAAGAAGACCCCAGCCCCTGTTCCAGTATGAGAACAGAACCAATGACTCCCGGAGAGGAGAGACTCCAAGCAAGAGAGGTTGTCGTAAGCAAAGGAAGAATGCCTCTCCACTGATCCCCTGGGTAGGAGCAAAATTCCCATGCTAACGTGGAAACAGTAGCAGGCTCCTAGGATTGTTTATTCCTGATCCAAGAGAGGTAGGGACTCCTGAGCGGATTAGAAAGCTTCCTTCTACATCGAGAAAAAAGAGGAGTCACCCTTTCAGCGGATTCATATATTCCACCCATGACCAACTATCCTCTAAGGCAGAGCTTTCCAAACTTTTCATGTTGGTGACACACTTTTTAGACCTACATCATTTCGCGACACAGTAATTCAGTTGTACTAGCAAACAGGAGGTTAAACTAACTTGTTTTAAGAGATATGGACACATACATAAATTATATAATAACAAAATGTATTTACAAGTAACAGTAAGTATGTGCAAGAATTAAAAAAAGTTTAATATCACTAATAGCTACTTACTATTTTAATGGGATGTATGAGGTTGATGGGATGAACAGTTTCGGAATATTTGGTGGAATATTAGATAAAGACACTCGCATTTCATCATCAAGCATTTTTAAGCTTCCACTTCCTACCCATATATCAAGAACAGGAGCAGCAATGCACTACTGGGAGCTAGTTGCAAAAAAATCCCACTGACTTCTGCTCAGCGTTTAAGCTGCCACCCTCAGAGCTCTGTGAGTCCGACTGACTACTGCCCGGGCTGCAAACACACTGCTGTCCCACTCACTGGCTACACGTGCAGTCACAAGCCAATGTGTCGCCAATGGTAATACTTTCAGTTCCCACTGAGCTGTGCCAATTGGTTAAGATGATCTGTGACCCACTAGGTATCAATCACGTGTCAACCATGTGATATCTGTGTAGCAGGCAGGTGGAAAGTCAGAAACCAAAAAACTATTTAAAAAAAAATAATTAAATGTAAAAAAATTTGTGCTGAAGCAGGGACACACCTACACACTGCTGCAGACACACTAGTGTGTCCCGACACACAGTTTGGAAAGCACTGCTCTAAGGGTATAGAAAACCACATAGCATAGCAAAGTATGTATGAATGCAAATGCATTGGTTACTGGAAATGCACGGCTAATCCCCTGTAAGGGACTCAAGGCGCAGCCTAGTCCATCAACCTCGAAAGGATGAAAGACTAAGTGGAACCTGCCGGGAAACGAACCTGCAACCCATAGGTTGCTGTAGAGCTCAGTCAGAATGTTCTTAATATGCTGAGCTAGCTATCCTGCTCTCCCACCCGAGAGCAACTACTGTGAAAGAAAACCATGCTTCCCCGAACATTATAGAACCTCTAGCGCTGTCCCTGCAGCAAGAGAGAAACTAACAACACTCTCAAAAACTCAAAGGGGCCAGTGGAGGAAGAGCAAGGCACCTTGAAAATAGACGCTAAGGTTCTAGGACAAGAGAATTACTAAGCATTGACAGAACACTACTTGGTAGCTTCTGACTAAAAAATATCTCTGAATACATGGGGAACTTAAAATTCATGCATGCTCCACATCAGTATAAAACCATAACATTCAAGTCACAACCCTATTCACTCTTATTAGGTCAGAGGAATTACTGTGACTGCAAGGATAAAATCAAAATTATGTGAAAGTTTATCTTTAAATGATATGTGCACTCTACCGGATTAAGTACCCATTAAATAATAGGATCCGGTTTATAAAAAACACTCTTAGGTACTTTTGTGTTTGTCAAATTGCCCTGCTGCCACTTTAACTAATGCAGCAAAAAGACAGCCTCGTTGGAACACCTCTAGCCTATAAAGTCTCTTGTAAACATCTTTTATATGAGAGTAATTATTGATGCCTTTGAGCAGTTCTTAAACAAAAGTCCCTCCACTGAACAAGCCGAGAAGACCTCTTCCGGGATCAAAGGCGCGCAAACAAGGCGCAAAACAAAGCCCCGCCCATCGTGGGCATAACTCGCCCAATTTCCCGGGCTTAAAGTAGAATACAAAAAGTTAATGTACTCAACAAATAAACCCTCCCAGCAGGCTACAAAGTAAAACAAGCCGTTGGGACCTTTAAGACTGTCATAAACAACGTAACTCTCCCTGCCGTCTGAATAAGACATAGGGAACGAAAAACTTCACCAAGCATATCAAACCCTTCCCATGGAAGAGAATAACCCTCCTCATCGGCTGTCAGATAAGTCATGTAAGCCGATATGAGCAGGGACAAATACGAATCATCAACATAGATCCATGTTGAACTAATAAAAACCTCCCTGGCAGCTGCTAATCTTAGCATTGTAAGCCGTAGGGGACAAAGTCTGCACCAACCATACTGATTGTCTAAGGAGCCACTATAGAAACTCTGTGACATCGGAAGCTCCAACCTCCCAGTCGGCTGCTAAATATATAACTGTAAGCCATCGGGGGTAGCATGAAATAGGCATTAGAAACCTGCTTAGCTTCCCTGCTCAAGCAGAAGCCGAGAATGCAGGACAATAATGCGGTAAACGCATAATCCCTGTCAGCTGCACTTTAATATCGGAAGCCGATAGGAACAGAAACAAGCACCATGCAAACAACACTGTAACGACTGCTAAAGTCAGTTACATAAAGCCGCTAAAAACATTAACACAGTTTCCTTGTCGGCTGCTACCATTAGTAGAGACATTAAGTATTCGTGCATTTAGCTTTGTTCATGCGTAATAAACAGACCCCTTGCCACCGGCTGCGACTCTCAGGATCGGAAGCCATGGTGAACCGTGACCCAAGTAACCTAACTTACGAGGAATAAACCTCCCCATCAGCCATTAATTTGTGGAATGTCGCTGTTGGGAGCTGGGACACACAGCATGCAGGAGTCACCGTAACATGCTGAAAAATAAAAATCCCCTATGGTTGTTAACTATAGTTGATTGTCAGTCGGTAGGAGCCGGGACTTGACTAAATATGCACAGTCATAAGCTCTGTCGGCCGCCATCTGTAAATACTAGCTGAAGGGAGCAGAGAGCATGGCAGAAGGTTTTTCAAAATTAACCTAGATCCACTCTCACGTCTGAGCAGCCACTGCCCAATAACTTACCCTCTCTCAGGGATACAGTTATTCTAAATATAAATATATAGTGCCAAATATTTCTGTGTACCTACTCCAGAAAAAAAAAATCTGCACTTACCTGAAAATCCTGCCCGGCAGTAAGGCAGTCTTACCCGGCTTACGAGGCTCTCAAATTCTCCTCACATTGGCCTGTGGAGATAACAAAAAGTACTGAGTCTCTCTCTCTCAGACTTTTGCAGGTAGGGCAGCAAAACAGCAAAAAAATCTGTGGACTTGTTGTATCTTGTAAAAGAAAGTAGGTTTAAACTGGCGAAGATTATATCATCGAGCCCATAGTGCTCAAGACACGTGCACACTCCCAAGCCTACCTCAATATGCATTTATGTACAGGAGCTAGGTTTCAACAAAGGTTACCATGCGAAAGAGAAACATTTGTTCATAGAAGTATATTGGAAATGAATTAATATAAACAGCTCTATGCTGGATGCATTCTTACTGACACCAAGATGCCTATTTCTGAAATATGAAGAACTATCTATCTTCCCTACTATGTATTGATCATTGTCACTCACAATAACACATATCTTACTGTCTTTTCTAATGACATATCTCTTACTGTTTCTCCCAATAACACATCTCTTACTGTCTCTCCCAATAACACATCTCTTACTGTCTCTCCCAGTGACATATCTCTTACCGTCTTTCCCAATGACACATCTCTTTCTGTCTCTCCCAGTCACACATCTCTTACTGTCTCTCCCAATCACACATCTCTTTCTGTCTCTCCCAGTCACACATCTCTTACTGTCTCTCCCAATCACACATCTCTTTCTGTCTCTCCCAGTCACACATCTCTTACTGTCTCTCCCAATCACACATCTCTTACTGTCTCTCCCAATGACACATCTCTTACTTCCTCTCCCAATGACACATCTCTTACTGTCTCTCCCAGTGACACATCTCTTACCGTCTCTCCCAATGACATATCTCTTTCTGTCTCTCCCAGTCACACATCTCTTACTGTCTCTCCCAATGACACATCTCTTTCTGTCTCTCCCAGTCACACATCTCTTACTGTCTCTCAATCACACATCTCTTACTGTCTCTCCCAATGACACATCTCTTACCATCTCTCCCAATGACACACCTCTTACCGTCTCTCCCAATGACACATATCTTACTGTATCTCCCAGTGACATACCTCTTTCTGTCTCTCCAAATGACACATCCCTTACTGTGTCTCCCAATGACACATCCCTTACTGTCTCTCCCAATGACACATCTCTTAGTGTCTCTTCCAATCACACATCTCTTACTGTTTCTTCCAATCACAAATCTCTGACTGTCTCTCCCAATGACCCATCTCTTACTGTCTCTCCCAATGACACATTTCTCACTGTCTCTCCCAGTGACACATCTCTTACTGTCTCTCCCAATCACACATCTCTTACTGTCTTTCCCAATGACACACCTGTCACAGATACCAGACAGCTAAGGATACCCCCAACCCCAACTACAACCTCACCCCTGTTGTTTATCAGTGGTTTTTGGGGTCCTCAAAGCAACCACCATCTCTGGAAGCTTTTGGTTGCATGGTTTTGTGTTCCAAACTTGTTTAGAAAAGAGCTTGTGTATAACCAGGAAAACCCTCCTAGGCTGGCCGGGCTCCTGGAACTCCCAGTCGGCCGCCTCACAACGGACACCCGCCTAACCCCTCTCAGGCTGTCCAGGCTCCTGGAACTCCCGGTCGGCCACAGGACAGCAGGACACCCGCTAACTTTACCCCTCATTGCTCCAGCAACCATGTGCCCCAGAGCTCCGCTCTTTTGGGGACTAGTAGCCCCTAGGGAGGACAAGAGGTGGACAAATTACCGGAGGGGAGCTCCTTTGGGAACTGGGGGTTTTGGACACCCCTAACCCCATAACTTCAACGGACTGTAACTCCGGTCCCCAGTAACGAATCATGCTTTTTGGACTGTGAAATCTGGGGACCGAGAGCTTTAAAATGACACCCTGGAAGTGCCGCCGCTCCACCGGGATTACCCCGAAACCGCCACCCCTATTTATTGAGATTATGTAGGACTGTGACTGTGGCTAAAATCACTTTCCTGGGCTACATAGAAATCAGTTTCCTGGGCTACATAGCGACTTGCTCCAGGCAGAGGAAGGACACTCTGGCAGAGCTACCTAGTCTGGTAGCTGGAGTGTGCCACAGGGTGGGACCCTGAGTACTGGTGCTGTCGGGCATCAGGGGTGGCTACAGGCTGTGGTCACTTGCCAGCTACATAGCTGCAGTCGGCAGGGAGGAAGCCTTACCCGTTTGGTGGAGCTACCCAGTCGGGGTAGCCGGGGTATCCGTCACAACACCTCTTTCTGTCTCTCCAAATGACACATCTCTTGCTGTCTCTTCTAATCACACATCTCTTACTGTCTCTTCCAATCACACATCCCTTACTGTCTCTCCCAATGACCCATCTCTTAATGTCTCTCCCAATGACACATCTCTTACCGTCTCTCAATGACACATCTCTTACTCTCTCTCCCAATGACTCATCTCTTACTGTCTCTCCAAATGACTCATCTCTTACAGTCTCTCCCAGTGACACATCTCTTACCGTCTCTCCCTATGACTCATCTCTTACTGTCTCTTCCAATGACACATCTCTTACTGTCTCTCCCAATGAAACACCTCTTACCGTCTCACCCAATGACACATCTCTTTCTCTCCCAATGACACATCTCTTACCGTCTCTCCAAATGACTCATCTCTTACTGTCTCTCCCAATGACACATCTCTTACTGTCTCTCCCAGTCACACATCTCTTACTGTCTTTCCCTATAACACATCTTTTACTGTATCTCCCAATGACATATCTCTTACTGTCTCTGCCAATGACACACCTCTTACTGTCTCTCCCAATGACACATCTCTTACTGTCTCTCCCAGTAACACATCTCTTACTCTGTCTCTCCCATTGACACATCTCTTACTGTCTCTCCCAATAACACATCCCTTACTGTCTCTCCCAATGACACACCTCTTAACGTCTCTTTCAATCACACATCTCTTACTGTCTCTCCCAATGACACACCTCTTACTGTCTCTCCAATGACACATCTCTTACTGTCTCTCCCAATGACACACCTCTTACCATCTCTCCAATGACACATCTCTTACTGTCTCTCCAATGACACATCTCTTACTGTCTCTCCCAATCACACATCTCTTATTGTCTCTCCCAATGACACACATCTTACCATCTCTCCAATGACACATCTCTTGTTGTGTCTCCAAATGACACACCTCTTACCGTCTATCCAATGACACATCTCTTACTGTCCCTCCCAATAACACATCTCTTACTGTCTCTCCCAATAACACATCTCTTACTGTCTCTCCCAATGACACATCTCTTACTGTCTCTCCCAATGACACATCTCTTACTGTCTCTCCCAGTAACACATCTCTTACTGTCTCTCCAATTGACACATCTCTTACTGTCTCTCCCAATAACACATCTCTTACTGTCTCTCCCAATGACACACCTCTTAACGTCTCTTTCAATCACACATCTCTTACTGTCTCTCCCAATGACACACCTCTTACTGTCTCTCCAATGACACATCTCTTACTGTCTCTCCCAATGACACACCTCTTACCATCTCTCCAATGACACATCTCTTACTGTCTCTCCAATGACACATCTCTTACTGTCTCTCCCAATCACACATCTCTTATTGTCTCTCCCAATAACACACATCTTACCATCTCTCCAATGACACATCTCTTGTTGTGTCTCCAAATGACACACCTCTTACCGTCTATCCAATGACACATCTCTTACTGTCTCTACCAATAACACATCTCTTACTGTCTCTCCCAATAACACATCTCTTACTGTCTCTCCCAATGACACATCTCTTACTGTATCTCCCAATAACACATCTCTTACATTCTCTTCCAATGACACATTTCTTACTGTCTCGTCCAATGACACATCTCTTACTGTCTCTTCCAATCACACATCTCTTACTGTCTCTCCCAATGACACACCTCTTAACGTCTCTTTCAATCACACATCTCTTACTGTCTCTCCCAATGACACACCTCTTACTGTCTCTCCAATGACACATCTCTTACTGTCTCTCCCAATGACACACCTCTTACCATCTCTCCAATGACACATCTCTTACTGTCTCTCCAATGACACATCTCTTACTGTCTCTCCCAATCACACATCTCTTATTGTCTCTCCCAATAACACACATCTTACCATCTCTCCAATGACACATCTCTTGTTGTGTCTCCAAATGACACACCTCTTACCGTCTATCCAATGACACATCTCTTACTGTCTCTACCAATAACACATCTCTTACTGTCTCTCCCAATAACACATCTCTTACTGTCTCTCCCAATGACACATCTCTTACTGTATCTCCCAATAACACATCTCTTACATTCTCTTCCCATCACACATCTCTTACTGTCTCTCCCAATGACACATCTCTTACTGTCTCTCCCAATGACACACCTCTTACCGTCTCTCCCAATGACACACATCTTACCATCTCTCCAATGACACATCTCTGATTGTGTCTCCCAATGACACACCTCTTACAGTCTCTCCAATGGCACATCTCTTACCGTCTCTCTCAATGATACATCTCTTACTGTCTCTCCCAATGACACATCTCTTACTGTCTCTCCCAATGACACACCTCTTACACTCTCTCCCAATGACACATCTCTTACTGTCTCTCCCAATGACACATCTCTTACTGTCTCTCCCAATGACACATCCCTTACCGTCTCTCCCAATGACACACCTCTTACCATCTGTCCCAATGACACACCTCTTACTGTCTCTTCCAATGACATATCTCTTACTGACACTTCCAATGACAGATCTTTGTATCTCTCTGTCCCAATGACAGATCTCTTACTTACTCTCCCAATGACAAATCTTTCTATCTCTGGTTATGGCTGGTTCCACCAGTGACTGATTGTTTCCCTAAATGACAGATCTTTGTTTGACACTCGAGATGACAGATTGGTGACTGCCTCTTGCAGTGACAGACCTCTGACTGTCTCTCTGATTAAAATAGGAACAAATCAATAAGTGACTTTAAGCTCCATTGTTAACAAAATGCTTAGGGCAGTTTACAATCTTCTTGAATTACTCTGGTGCATCCTATTTGGGGTAAATAATGACACATTAAATGTTTTCGCAGAAATTACTTTATTGAGATCATTACACAGCACACAGGGTGATTATGGGATGGGTTTGAACAGGATCAGTCAATCAAAAAGGATCAATAGTGTCTGTAGACTAAATGCTACAGTTTATGGCTCTTCTGAGTCTGTGGGGACAAAAAGAGGAAACCTTTGTTAAAAACACCTTTCCTATATTTACATTGAGCTGAGATAATCATGCTTTATAAAAACAACATTTGTTAAAGGGACACTGAACCCACATTTTTTCTTTTATGATTCAGATAGAGCATGCAATTTTAAGCAATGTTCTAATTTACTCCCATTATCAAATTTTCTTCATTCTCTTGGTATCTTTAATTGAAATGCTAGAATGTAAGCTTATATGACGGCCCATTTTTGGTGAACAACCTGTTTTGTTCTTGCTGATTGGTGGATAAATTCATCCACCAATAAACAAGTGCTAATAGGAGTAAATTAGAAAGTTGCTTAAAATTGCATGCTATGGGGCCTATCTATCAAGCTCCGAAAGGAGCTTGATGCCCCGTGTTTCTGGCGAGTCTTCAGACTCGCCAGAAACAGCAGTTATGAAGCAGCGGTCACAAAGACCGCTGCTCCATAACCTGTCTGCCTTCTCTGAGCAGGCGGACAGACATCACCGGAAATCAACCCGATCGAGTGCGATCGGGTTGATTGACACCCCCCTGCTGGCAGCCCATTGGCGGCGAGTCTGCAGGGGGCGGCGTTGCACCAGCAGCTCTTGTGCAATGCTGAATACAGAAAGTGTATTGCTCTCTGTATTCAGCGAGGTCTGGCAGACCTCATCCGGTCCGCCAGACCTTGATAAATAGAGGCCTCCATCTGAATCACGAACAAAAAAATTTGGGTTCAGTGTCCCTTTAAGTAAAAGAACACTCTTTAGTGTAATTGCTTAAAGCTATTAAAGGGACACCATATTCATAAAATGTATCTATCAGCCGGCATCAGCAGGGGGTACCTATCAGCGAATCAGCATCAGCAGGAAGTATCTGTCAGCTAGTCAACATTAATAGGACAAACACAACAAGCACTATTGTATTAGTATAGCTTTTACTTCATATTTTTTAAGGGCAAAACAATCACCTTGTTTAAGTACAGCTGCTTTATATGAGTGATGGAACATTGAGTGCAATGTCCCTTTAAACTTTGTACGAGGAGTAAGGGAATACCCTTATAGCAAAACATCTTGTCAAGGAGCATTTGCATGATCCTTTGAGTCTAGGGGACCGATTTATGAACAGCTGTATTGCCCCTATTCCCCGTTTCTGCGCGAGCCTACAGGCTCGCCTCTGAGGCTGCGGACATCAATCCACCAGATCCTATACGATCGGGCTAAATGACACCCACGATTAGCCGCGAATAGCAGGGGACGGCATTGTACAAGCAGTTCACTAGAACTGATTGGGCAATGCTAAATGCCGACAGCATATACTGTCGGCATTCAGCGATGTCTGGCGGACATGATATGCTACAGCGTATCATATCCGCCAGGCATTGGTAATTCGGCCCCCATATCAGAAAAACATGCTTCCTATATTAATCTTTTAAAGCCAATGTGAGCCATTTGTTACCAATTTGTGCACTGTGCAGAGACATGCATTGACATAATGCCACTGCCATTGAGGCTTGAGTACAGTGGCTTGCAATATACTTTTATTATTTATTTTTTGCCCCTTTACAAGTAATTTAGCTCTGCAAATGTAATACATAATTACTAAAAATTCACAATTTAAAAAAAAATATTACAAAATATCTTTTGTCTGTCTTAATTAGTAGTTGGTTTTAAAATAATAATAATAAAAATAACATTACGTCTTTAGAGCACATATTATTATAACGACGAAGCTCATACTTACTATGACCATTCTCAGGTAAAGGACGTATCATGCAGTCTGATCCTTTTGTAGATAACGTGGTAGCGTTGCTAAGCAACATACTGTACTCTCAAGGGCAAGGAAACTTAAAGTTTAGTCTCTTCTGCACATAGACACTACATTTTGAAGACTCACATATATAGCACAGTGCCTATTTGAGATCGATTAGCAGCAGACTCTCATGAAGTTGGTGAGGGATGAGAAAAAAAGGCCAAGATCATGTTTGAAGTTGATTGCGCCTCACTACACTTATCTTTCTGAGGGTATCATTAGTGGGTGTTCCTGGCAATAACATCTATACTTGCTTTACCTGCCCAATACATGATATCTGGCATATGAAACCAGAACCTATTGCTAAACAAGTACAATTTCAAGAAACGCTTTAAACAAGGTAAATGTAAATATAAAATATTCGCCTGTCTGGTTATTGAAATATAGTTCACTGGATAGAGAGAGTATTCGTGTTTCAGAAAACTCGCAGGCAGGACGAGGGGCTGACTGCTGGTGTTTCGGGGTGTTTCTTTTTTACCTAAACATCTCTCTGCATTTGTCATATTTGAAGTTGAGAAGCTGCTACAAACTGCTGTTTTGTGGGTGCAACTACATTGTGGTGATTTGCATATGAACTAGACATGTCAGAGGGATCACAATGAACTGTTATACACACGCTTGTCTATATTAATATACACACTCAGGGGCATAACTAGACCTCGCTGGCCCCAGGGTGAAGGGCCCCAATTTCAATAGCTCCCTTTCTGGCTGATAGCAATAAATGGAAGTAAAGCTGGCAACCACAGCTACTTCTATGCGTCTTTCTTTCCCAACAGGTTAGCCTGTGCCAGAGGACTTTCTGTACAAATACGGTGGCAGAATTCTCTGTACAACATATCGGGGCCATCTTAGAAACCCGCCACTATTTGTAAAGGCAAATCCATACACTTCCTGTACACTGTGAGCCCTGCAGGGAGGAGGGGACACAGAGGAGCCAGGCAGGATGGAGTCCACGCCCCACTGTATAGGCGCCTCTACTGATTAGACCTCTAGATGTGTGGGCCTCTGAGACCCCTGTAGTTATCCCCCTCTATGCACTCATGATTCTATGTTAGTATGCACAACTGTAAAAGCATGCTCACATACACACAAGTGTTAGCTTTCAATCAGATCGCTGTAGTATGTTATTGTTTAATGATTCTTACCCCTACCACACGGGGCACCATTTCTGCTTAGGCTGGAAAAACAGAGAGTCTATTCAAATGTCTACCAGGGCACAGCGGTATCAGTTAAATCTTTCTCTGGCAGGTCTTTTACTTACCGAAAGGGAAATATTCAGGCATTTTCTGGAGATATAGCTCTTCATCTTTCTCCAGGAAGACACAGAGAATTATACGGTCAAACTGAGAAAAGATACACACAAATGTTATATTAAAGGTAAACAAAAAAACACTTACATGCTCTAATTCATTAGGTTTATGTCATTTGTGTAAAAATGCACCATTAACATTACTTGTGCATAATCCATTACCGCTTGTATTAACATTACTTGTGCATAACCCATTATCGCTTGTATTAATATTGCTTGTGCATAATCCATTACCGCTTGTATTAACATTACTTGTGCATAATCCATTACCGCTTGTATTAACATTACTTGTGCATAATCCATTACCGCTTGTAATAACATTACTTGTGCATAACCCATTATCGCTTGTATTAATATTGCTTGTGCATAATCCATTACCGCTTGTATTAATATTACTTGTGCATAATCCATTACCGTTTGTGTTAACATTACTTGTGCATAATCCATTACCGCTTGTAATAACATTACTTGTGCATAACCCATTATCGCTTGTATTAATATTGCTTGTGCATAATCCATTACCGCTTGTATTAATATTACTTGTGCATAATCCATTACCGTTTGTGTTAACATTACTTGTGCATAATCCATTACCGCTTGTATTAACATTACTTGTGCATAATCCATTACCGCTTGTATTAACATTACTTGTGCATAATCCATTACCGCTTGTATTAACATTACTTGTACATAATCCATTACAGCTTGTATTAATATTACTTGTGCATAATCCATTGCTGCTTGTATTAACATTACTTGTGCATAATCCATTACCGCTTGTATTAACATTACTTGTGCATAATCCATTACCGCTTGTATTAACATTACTTGTGCATAATCCATTACCACTTGTATTAACATTACTTGTGCATAATCCATTACCGCCTGTATTAACATTACTTGTGCATAATCCATTACTGCTTGTATTAACATTACTTGTGCATAATCCATTACCGCTTGTATTAACATTACTTGTGCATAATCCATTACCGCTTGTATTAACATTACTTGTGCATAATCCATTACCGCTTGTATTAACATTACTTGTACATAATCCATTACAGCTTGTATTAATATTACTTGTGCATAATCCATTGCTGCTTGTATTAACATTACTTGTGCATAATCCATTACCGCTTGTATTAACATTACTTGTGCATAATCCATTACCGCTTGTATTAACATTACTTGTGCATAATCCATTACCACTTGTATTAACATTACTTGTGCATAATCCATTACCGCCTGTATTAACATTACTTGTGCATAATCCATTACTGCTTGTATTAACATTACTTGTGCATAATCCATTACCGCTTGTATTAACATTACTTGTGCATAATCCATTACCGCTTGTATTAATATTACTTGTGCATAATCCATTACTGCTTGTATTAACATTACTTGTGCATAATCCATTACCGCTTGTATTAACATTACTTGTGCATAATCCATTACCGCTTGTAATAACATTACTTGTGCATAATCCATTACCGCTTGTAATAACATTACTTGTGCATAATCCATTACCGCTTGTAATAACATTACTTGTGCATAATCCATTATCGCTTGTATTAATATTACTTGTGCATAATCCATTACCGCTTGTATTAACATTACTTGTGCATAATCCATTACTGCTTGTATTAACATTACTTGTGCATAATCCATTACCGCTTGTATTAACATTACTTGTGCATAATCCATTACCGCGTGTATTAATATTACTTGTGCATAATCCATTACCGCTTGTATTAACATTACTTGTGCATAATCCATTACCGCTTGTATTAACATTACTTGTGCATAATCCATTACCGCTTGTATTAATATTACTTGTGCATAATCCATTACCGCTTGTATTAACATTACTTGTGCATAATCCATTACCGCTTGTATTAACATTACTTGTGCATAATCCATTACCATTTGTATTAACATTACTTGTGCATAATCCATTACCGCTTGTATTAACATTACTTGTGCATAATCCATTACCGCTTGTAATAACATTACTTGTGCATAATCCATTACTGCTTGTATTAACATTAATTGTGCATAATCCATTACCATTTGTATTAACATTACTTGTGCATAATCCATTACCGCTTGTATTAACATTACTTGTGCATAATCCATTACCGCTTGTAATAACATTACTTGTGCATAATCCATTATCGCTTGTATTAACATTACTTGTGCATAATCCATTACCGCTTGTATTAACATTACTTGTGCATAATCCATTACCGCTTGTATTAACATTACTTGTGCATAATCCATTACCGCTTGTATTAACATTACTTGTGCATAATCCATTACCGCTTGTATTAACATTACTTGTGCATAATCCATTACCGCTTGTATTAACATTACTTGTGCATAATCCATTACCGCTTGTATTAACATTACTTTTGCATAATCCATTACCGCTTCTAATAACATTACTTGTGCATAATCCATTACCGCTTGTAATAACATTACTTGTGCATAATCCATTACCGCTTGTAATAACATTACTTGTGCATAATCCATTACCGCTTGTATTAATATTAAAGAAAAATAGAATATAGACGTGCTCTTAAGAGCTAATACCAAGCACCTCTCTAAGAGACACTATCCCTAAAAAGTGCCAAGTTATAGTTAAAGTAAAGTGTTAAGCTTTTCACGGCTTACAGATAAAGAGGGCGCCAAAGGCTAAAGGTATTAGACACCAAACATTGCTTTTATACAATTATTATTTAATAGATACCAATAAACAACCTTAAAATCAAACAATTTAAATAGGGACGTCTCCCTAAATTTAAAACTCAGTGTTTAAGCTTATTGCTACAATTAGATATATAAAAGGGAACAGATAGAATTAAAATGCATATACGATCTGCTTATAGATGCAAATGACAGTTAATATATAAAAGCAAGTTATATGAGGAAAAATTCATACAATACAGGTTATTCTGAGAGCTTAGATATGGGTAGGCCCTTGAGGATATAACAAATATTTCCCAAGTGTGCTGTGGGATAAAAGATGGCGAGGAACTTGCCAACTAAAAGAAGTTAATCAATGGATGTCCAGTCCACCTAGGATTGATTATATCACTTGTGTTCAAAAATATATAATCACTATTATAGCAGCGCTTTACTTTACCGCTTGTGAAATCTTCGGTCACACCAGGGACCACTAAGGAAACCAAGGCAGTCTCTCCCGAGCTGCAAACACAGACCACACACGTGTAGGGACGGCGTCTGACGTCACGCCTCCTCCGTTCGTCTCCTCTGTAGAAAGTTGAAGCGTACTCGTAACAATTGTAGAAAAGTTGTAGATATTGTTACTTCCTTCAGTACTCAAGCACTGTGATGTACTCTTGTATTTGTAAACACAGTGGGATATTCAGATTCATCCACACTGTGAAATTATGAAAGTTGTAGCGATGAGGTTAACCCGGGTTAAAAAATATAGCAATACTGTTCATGGATAAGGTGATGGTTAGTCACTCTTAGTATACTGCTGCAAAGTCACAAGGCAATCGACGCGTTTCACCCACTTGTGGGCTTTATCAAGATAATTGTGACTTGCAGCAAGGGCCTTTTTAAATGTTCAGAATGTGTGTGATTGGCTGTGTATCTAATTGGTGTGTTCCATTCACAGGAGAATTTAAGGTGGTATACACTCATTCCTCTGTTTCATGTTTATGCATCCCAAGTGAAAAACATGTCGATAATCCAATGAATCCCTCTTGCACATGCACCTGCAGTTCAGCCTAGTCTCTTTAAAGTATGCTCCCCATAGGCACTCATGTTGCAAAACAATGCATATTGAGATTGCAACATATCATATATAAGTTCAAATATAGTTAGTCTCTCAGATGTGTATACGGATCTTTTAGATTGATATTCATCACTCATATAAAACATATAAAACCTAAAATCATTTCGCCATATATATAAAAATAAGATACTTAAATATAAAAAAAGAGGATCTATATGCTTGGTCTAAAATATTATAAGGTGTATATATTCTAATTAGATGACAGTGCTATCCATAAAATTGTGTGAATAAAAAAGGAAAAAAAGAGAACAAGGTGAAAAAGAAAAAGAAAGAGAAAGAAAGAAAGATAATTATAATTTGGGGGTTGGTGTTAAATTTACTTCATTTTATTCAAATAAAAAAGGTGAAAGATCTAATTCAGTTATATTTGTAAATAAGTTCCGCTTCTTTGATTAATAGTGTTTTCTCTGTATTTCCCCCCCTCCAATAACTTAAATCTTTAGTGTTACCATGGTGAGTGTCTTTAAAGTGCTTGTATAACGAGGTGTCATCGCTCCCTTTTTCTATGCTCAACAGGTGTTCCCTTATCCTATCTTTGAGACATCGAGTAGTTTCACCAAAATAGAAAAAGTTGCATGAGCATTTCAATGCATAAATAATATTTTTGTGTGTGCATCTTATAACTTCTTTTATGGTTAAAATGTTTTTGGAGTTGTTAATCCTGAGGGCCTTCATTTTTGAACTGTGTTTACATGCCTTGCATGTGTAACAAGGGAAGAAACCAGTAGGTCTTTTACCCATCATGTCTACCTGAGAGTTAGTTATTGAACTTATCTTGAGTTCACTGGGAGCTAGCATTGTTTTAAAGTTCCTAGCTTTCTTAAAAATAAATGTGGGTTTATCTTCTAGCTGTGCACCAATTATATTATCCTCTTTTAACAGGTACCAATTTTTCTTTATTATCTTTTTAATAAGGGTATGGTCAGCGTTGTAATCGGTAATGAAAGGAACTTTGATTTTCTCAGTAGTATCTTTATTCTTAATTTTATAGTCCAAAAGATTTTCCCTATTTGTCTTTCTTGCTTTATCAATAGCCTTATTTATGTTATTAGCTTTGTAGCCTCTACTATGGAATTTTTCTGCCAGAATTGTAACCTGGTTCTCAAAATCCTCCACTCTAGAGCAATTTTTTTTAATACGTAAGGTCTGTCCATATGGGATGTTATCTTTCCATATTTTTAAATGGCAGCTTTCTGCATGTATCAGGTTATTGCAGTCTACTTCTTTAAAGTGAGTTTTGGTTTCTATTTTGTTATTAATTACCATAATTTCAAGATCCAGAAAGTTAACCTTTTCCCGACTAAAGTGACTGGTGAACTTGAGACCATAATTATTCACATTCATTTTCTTAAAGAGCTCAATTAAGTCTTTCTCTGGACCTCTCCAAATAATCAAGAGATCGTCTATATACCGTTTGTACAGTACGAGGCTCACACCGAGAGAGCCATCACTGAAAAAATTCTCTTCCCAAAAACCCATGAAGAGATTGGCATAACTCGGTGCGAACCTCGTACCCATGGCGGTTCTTTCCACTTGTATATAAAATTGATTATTGAATGAGAAAAAATTATGTTCTAAAATGTATTTTATACTGGCCAGAATAAAATCTTTTTGTTGTGATTCCATATTTTCATCTTTATCTAAATGATGTTTTACTGCCTGTATTCCTTGTGAGTGATTTATCACAGTATATAAAGACGATACGTCGCATGTAGCTATTAACATATCTTTTTCCCATTTAAGGGAATTCAAAATATTTAATACTTGGGTTGAGTCTTTAAGGTGCGATTTGAGTTTTGACACATGGGGCTGTAGGAATCTATCGACATACTGGGAGAGGTTGGCTGAGATGGAATTAATGCCGGATATAATCGGCCTACCTGGTGGGTTTGTTATGCATTTATGGACCTTGGGTAGGAAGTAAAAGATTGATGTTTTAGAATATTTGGGAGTTAGATAGTTAAATTCCTTTTCATTTAATACCCCTTTTTTCTACCATCAGTTAAGATATTGTTTAGAATGTTCGTAAACTTCAAAGTTGGATTCAAGGGTAATTTTTTATAAGTTTTCTCGTCCTCCAAGAGACGATATGCTTCTGCCAAATATTTTTCAGTATCCATTACAACAACCCCCCCACCCTTGTCCGCCGGTTTAATGGTTATTTCAAGATCTTTTTGTAGTCTACTTAGTGTCTCTCTTTCTTTTTTATTTATATTCTGTTGTCTAATTTTGGGTAGTTGGCATTTCTTTATTTCATTAAGTACTATTTTTTCAAACGTATCAATGTAGTTCCCCTTGGCGTAAGTTGGATAAAACTTAGATTTTGTTTTTAAGTTTGTGTGCTGGAACTTGTCTGACTCAGTATTGTGTGTGGTACTCTGTTTTTCTAGTGGACTTCTCATAAAGAATCTTTTTGAGTGTTATATTCCTAATGAACTTTTTATGTGAATGTGAGTGTTAAATTTGCTCATCCTTACTGTGGGGGCAAATGAAAGGCCTAAATTTAGTAGATTTTCTTGTTCCTGAGTCAGTACTTTTTTACTTAAATTAAAGATGCCACTCTTATTTTTGTTTACCTCCATCTTTTTGCATCTTTTGGTGTTTCTCCCTCCTCTCTTTCCTCTAAACTTCTTTTTCGTCTTTGCTGATGTTCTAATTCGATTTGTTGTAGTTTTATTGAGTTGCCCTCCTTTAGAGGGCTGGGGCCTAAAAAAGAAGTTTGTTCAACAGTGGACACTTTATCAATTGTTATGGATTCATCCCTTAGGGGTAAAAACCTATTCTGTATAGGTGTAATGAAATCTCTTTGTTCTTGTCTATTTGGTTTCCAACCGTTGTTGTTTCTATAATTTGGGTATTCCCATTCATTCTCTCTGAGTCTTTGATCCGCATGATAATGATTGTTATAGTTTTGGCTATTATGATGGTAATCATATTGTCTGGGTATAAAGTTACGATTATAATAATTGGGATGATTGTATTGGTTTTGTCGATTAGAATAATAGTAGTTTCTGTTCTGACCATTATAATTTTGTTTATTATAATATGGTCTATTGTGATCACTCTGACCATTATAGTTTTGTTTGTTATAATATGATCTATTGTGATCATTATAATGCATCTTATTATGATTATAGTAGTGGGATTGGTTTTGATGGTCATTACTCCTTACCACATTCTGACTATTTTTATTATTAGTATTATTAGATCTTTCAGCATCTTTTTGTTCTCCTTGCTCATTGGTTTTAGCTATTGGCTCTATACTATCCTTAATATCTCTCTCCATTTTGCCCCATTTGGATCTTAAAAGGTCTTTGTTTAAATTATCTAATTTATTAATGATTACTCTTTGTTTTTCCTTAAATTCAGATTCATCTCTCATCCCTTTTAGTTTTTCTTTTAAATCAATAATATTACCTTCTATGACTGTTAGAGTTTCTTTACGTGATTTTTTAAGTATTTCAATCAATCCTATAGAGGCGGTTTTTAAAGTGTTTTTCCATTCCAGCTGTAATTCTTCACTTAAGGTGAAAGTGCAATTCTTATTAAATTGTAATCCCCTTGGAATAATCCCTTTGTTAATGTATCTATTTAGGAACACTAACTCCATTTTTTGTTTAAGTTCTTTAGTCATAGTTGATTCTAACAGGCCCATTTATCAAAGGGCTTGCGGACCTGATCCGACACTGCGGATCAGGTCCGCAAGACCTCGCTAAATGCGGAGAGCAATACGCTCTCCGCATTTAACATTGCACCAGCAGCTCACAAGAGCTGCTGGTGCAACGCCGCCCCCTGCTGACTCGCGGCCAATCGGCCGCCAGCAGGGAGCTGTCAATCAACCCGATCGTATTCGATCGGGTTGATGTCTGGCGATTCCTGTCCGCCTGTTCAGAGCAGGCGGACAGGGTTATGGAGCAGCGGTCTTTAGACCGCTGCTTCATAAGTTGTGTTTCTGGCGAGTCTGAAGACTCGCCAGAAACACGGCCCTTCAAGCTCCATACGGAGCTTGATAAATGGGCCTGCAAGTCTGTCATCAGATCTGATAAATTCATAAATGATTTATGACTATGTGAGCTAGGAATACTTTCATTGTCTAATTCCAAATATATTTTATCTCTATAATCAAAGAGATCCTTCATATTAGAGAAAATATGTGTGTGTGATAAAAATTCACAAAATAGTTCACAAACAATTCACAAAGAAGGTGTCCTAGGCTGCACGACTAAGAAGGGATGTGAATTGTTTGTGAACTATTTTGTGAATTTTTATCACACACACATATTTTCTCTAATATGGAGGATCTCTTTGATTATAGAGATAAAATAAATTTGGAATTAGACAATGAAAGTATTCCTAGCTCACATAGTCATAAATCATTTATGAATTTATCAGATCTGATGACAGACTTAGAATCAGCTATGACTAAAGAAATTAAACAAAAAATGGAGTTAGTGTTCCTAAATAGATACATTAACAAAGGGATTATTCCAAAGGGATTACAATTTAATAAGAATTGCACTTTCACCTTAAGTGAAGAATTACAGCTGGAATGGAAAAACACTTTAAAAACCGCCTCTATAGGATTGATTGAAATACTTAAAAAATCACGTAAAGAAACTCTAACAGTCATAGAAGGTAATATTATTGATTTAAAAGAAAAACTAAAAGGAATGAGAGATGAATCTGAATTTAAGGAAAAACAAAGAGTAATCATTAATAAATTAGATAATTTAAACAAAGACCTTTTAAGATCCAAATGGGGCAAAATGGAGAGAGATATTAAGGATAGTATAGAGCCAATATCTAAAACCAATGAGCAAGGAGAACAAAAAGATGCTGAAAGATCTAATAATACTAATAATAAAAATAGTCAGAATGTGGTAAGGAGTAATGACCATCAAAACCAATCCCACTACTATAATCATAATAAGATGCATTATAATGATCACAATAGATCATATTATAACAAACAAAACTATAATGGTCAGAGTGATCACAATAGACCATATTATAATAAACAAAATTATAATGGTCAGAACAGAAACTACTATTATTCTAATCGACAAAACCAATACAATCATCCCAATTATTATAATCGTAACTTTATACCCAGACAATATGATTACCATCATAATAGCCAAAACTATAACAATCATTATCATGCGGATCAAAGATTCAGAGAGAATGAATGGGAATACCCAAATTATAGAAACAACAACGGTTGGAAACCAAATAGACAAGAACAAAGAGATTTCATTACACCTATACAGAATAGGTTTTTACCCCTAAGGGATGAATCCATAACAATTGATAAAGTGTCCACTGTTGAACAAACTTCTTTTTTAGGCCCCAGCCCTCTAAAGGAGGGCAACTCAATAAAACTACAACAAATCGAATTAGAACATCAGCAAAGACGAAAAAGAAGTTTAGAGGAAAGAGAGGAGGGAGAAACACCAAAAGATGCAAAAAGATGGAGGTAAACAAAAATAAGAGTGGCATCTTTAATTTAAGTAAAAAAGTACTGACTCAGGAACAAGAAAAACTACTAAATTTAGGCCTTTCATTTGCCCCCACAGTAAGGATGAGCAAATTTAACACTCACATTCACATAAAAAAGTTCATTAGGAATATAACACTCAAAAGATTCTTTATGAGAAGTCCACTAGAAAAACAGAGTACCACACACAATACTGAGTCAGACAAGTTCCAGCACACAAACTTAAAAACAAAATCTAAGTTTTATCCAACTTACGCCAAGGGGAACTACATTGATACGTTTGAAAAAATAGTACTTAATGAAATAAAGAAATGCCAATTACCCAAAATTAGACAACAGAATATAAATAAAAAAGAAAGAGAGACACTAAGTAGACTACAAAAAGATCTTGAAATAACCATTAAACCGGCGGACAAGGGTGGGGGGGTTGTTGTAATGGATACTGAAAAATATTTGGCAGAAGCATATCGTCTCTTGGAGGACGAGAAAACTTATAAAAAATTACCCTTGAATCCAACTTTGAAGTTTACGAACATTCTAAACAATATCTTAACTGATGGTAGAAAAAAGGGGTATTAAATGAAAAGGAATTTAACTATCTAACTCCCAAATATTCTAAAACACCAATCTTTTACTTCCTACCCAAGGTCCATAAATGCATAACAAACCCACCAGGTAGGCCGATTATATCCGGCATTAATTCCATCTCAGCCAACCTCTCCCAGTATGTCGATAGATTCCTACAGCCCCATGTGTCAAAACTCAAATCGCACCTTAAAGACTCAACCCAAGTATTAAATATTTTGAATTCCCTTAAATGGGAAAAAGATATGTTAATAGCTACATGCGACGTATCGTCTTTATATACTGTGATAAATCACTCACAAGGAATACAGGCAGTAAAACATCATTTAGATAAAGATGAAAATATGGAATCACAACAAAAAGATTTTATTCTGGCCAGTATAAAATACATTTTAGAACATAATTTTTTCTCATTCCATAATCAATTTTATATACAAGTGGAAGGAACCGCCATGGGTACGAGGTTCGCACTGAGTTATGCCAATCTCTTCATGGGTTTTTGGGAAGAGAATTTTTTCAGTGATGGCTCTCTCGGTGCGAGCCTCGTACTGTACAAACGGTATATAGACGATCTCTTGATTATTTGGAGAGGTCCAGAGAAAGACTTAATTGAGCTCTTTAAGAAAATGAATGTGAATAATTATGGTCTCAAGTTCACCAGTCACTTTAGTCGGGAAAAGGTTAACTTTCTGGATCTTGAAATTATGGTAATTAATAACAAAATAGAAACCAAAACTCACTTTAAAGAAGTAGACTGCAATAACCTGATACATGCAGAAAGCTGCCATTTAAAAATATGGAAAGATAACATCCCATATGGACAGACCTTACGTATTAAAAAAAATTGCTCTAGAGTGGAGGATTTTGAGAACCAGGTTACAATTCTGGCAGAAAAATTCCATAGTAGAGGCTACAAAGCTAATAACATAAATAAGGCTATTGATAAAGCAAGAAAGACAAATAGGGAAAATCTTTTGGACTATAAAATTAAGAATAAAGATACTACTGAGAAAATCAAAGTTCCTTTCATTACCGATTACAACGCTGACCATACCCTTATTAAAAAGATAATAAAGAAAAATTGGTACCTGTTAAAAGAGGATAATATAATTGGTGCACAGCTAGAAGATAAACCCACATTTATTTTTAAGAAAGCTAGGAACTTTAAAACAATGCTAGCTCCCAGTGAACTCAAGATAAGTTCAATAACTAACTCTCAGGTAGACATGATGGGTAAAAGACCTACTGGTTTCTTCCCTTGTTACACATGCAAGGCATGTAAACACAGTTCAAAAATGAAGGCCCTCAGGATTAACAACTCCAAAAACATTTTAACCATAAAAGAAGTTATAAGATGCACACACAAAAATATTATTTATGCATTGAAATGCTCATGCAACTTTTTCTATTTTGGTGAAACTACTCGATGTCTCAAAGATAGGATAAGGGAACACCTGTTGAGCATAGAAAAAGGGAGCGATCACACCTCGTTATACAAGCACTTTAAAGACACTCACCATGGTAACACTAAAGATTTAAGTTATTGGAGGGGGGGAAATACAGAGAAAACACTATTAATCAAAGAAGCGGAACTTATTTACAAATATAACTGAATTAGATCTTTCACCTTTTTTATTTGAATAAAATGAAGTAAATTTAACACCAACCCCCAAATTATAATTATCTTTCTTTCTTTCTCTTTCTTTTTCTTTTTCACCTTGTTCTCTTTTTTTCCTTTTTTATTCACACAATTTTATGGATAGCACTGTCATCTAATTAGAATATATACACCTTATAATATTTTAGACCAAGCATATAGATCCTCTTTTTTAAGAAACAGCATATTTAAGTATCTTATTTTTATATATATGGCGAAATGATTTTAGGTTTTATATGTTTTATATGAGTGATGAATATCAATCTAAAAGATCCGTATACACATCTGAGAGACTAACTATATTTGAACTTATATATGATATGTTGCAATCTCAATATGCATTGTTTTGCAACATGAGTGCCTATGGGGAGCATACTTTAAAGAGACTAGGCTGAACTGCAGGTGCATGTGCAAGAGGGATTCATTGGATTATCGACATGTTTTTCACTTGGGATGCATAAACATGAAACAGAGGAATGAGTGTATACCACCTTAAATTCTCCTGTGAATGGAACACACCAATTAGATACACAGCCAATCACACACATTCTGAACATTTAAAAAGGCCCTTGCTGCAAGTCACAATTATCTTGATAAAGCCCACAAGTAGGTGAAACGCGTCGATTGCCTTGTGACTTTGCAGCAGTATACTAAGAGTGACTAACCATCACCTTATCCATGAACAGTATTGCTATATTTTTTAACCCGGGTTAACCTCATCGCTACAACTTTCATAATTTCACAGTGTGGATGAATCTGAATATCCCACTGTGTTTACAAATACAAGAGTACATCACAGTGCTTGAGTACTGAAGGAAGTAACAATATCTACAACTTTTCTACAATTGTTACGAGTACGCTTCAACTTTCTACAGAGGAGACGAACGGAGGAGGCGTGACGTCAGACGCCGTCCCTACACGTGTGTGGTCTGTGTTTGCAGCTCGGGAGAGACTGCCTTGGTTTCCTTAGTGGTCCCTGGTGTGACTGAAGATTTCACAAGCGGTAAAGTAAAGCGCTGCTATAATAGTGATTATATATTTTTGAACACAAGTGATATAATCAATCCTAGGTGGACTGGACATCCCTTGATTAACTTCTTTTAGTTGGCAAGTTCCTCGCCATCTTTTATCCCACAGCACACTTGGGAAATATTTGTTATATCCTCAAGGGCCTACCCATATCTAAGCTCTCAGAATAACCTGTATTGTATGAATTTTTCCTCATATAACTTGCTTTTATATATTAACTGTCATTTGCATCTATAAGCAGATCGTATATGCATTTTAATTCTATCTGTTCCCTTTTATATATCTAATTGTAGCAATAAGCTTAAACACTGAGTTTTAAATTTAGGGAGACGTCCCTATTTAAATTGTTTGATTTTAAGGTTGTTTATTGGTATCTATTAAATAATAATTGTATAAAAGCAATGTTTGGTGTCTAATACCTTTAGCCTTTGGCGCCCTCTTTATTTGTATTAATATTACTTTTGTATTTTTGCACCGGTGTCGTGTGAATGGTTAATTACGTAATTAAGTGAATAGTTAATATTTATTGTGCAAGTGTTAGTACAATCAGTGTTACAGTAATCATGTTTGACTTTGAGGACACATCAAGCCAAGTTACCATGTTAACCTCCCTCAGGTATCTGATTTCTGTTGGAGGCCAACAGTAGAATTATTTATGTCAGATTAAGCAAAATGTGCAAAGCGCCTCTACTGAAAAACATCCTACACTTATCTATGTTAGTTTTATTGTACACATCAGGCGTAACCCAAACACACTCTTTCCCCCTATGTCATATAACTTAATGTCAGTGAAAAAGCGCGCTACTACTGCTTCTCGCTTTGCACTAAAAGTATAGGGGGCGCTATATCAGTAGCGCATGTGTAATGAAGGACTAGATTACACATTATAAACAGTAACTTACTATCTGATTGAGTGTTACTTGCAGGCTGGGAGTGTTATTATTATCAGTAGCGCATGTGTAATGAAGGACTAGATTACACATTATAAACAGTAACTTACTATCTGATTGAGTGTTACTTGCAGGCTGGGAGTGTTATTATTATCAGTAGCGCATGTGTAATGAAGGACTAGATTACACATTATAAACAGTAACTTACTATCTGATTGAGTGTTACTTGCAGGCTGGGAGTGTTATTATTATCAGTAGCGCATGTGTAATGAAGGACTAGATTACACATTATAAACAGTAACTTACTATCAGT
>NC_069505.1:42907034-42910725 GCF_027579735.1 Bombina bombina | reverse complement strand
ATACACCTTACAAGAGAAATGGTATTTCTCCATCTGAATCATGAATGAAACATTTTGGGTTTCATGTCCCTTTAAGTAACATTTGTAAATAACATAATATGTTATAAAATAGCTAGATATTACAATGTTCCCACCCGGTCACTTCATAATGTCACCCAGTTGGCAAAATTGTCTGGATTATACTGATAGATTACACAATGTTTGCTTTTTTATTCTGGTCACAGAACATTGTTTTTTTACAGTACAAACATTATTTGTATTATTTATTACAATAGTTTTCAGCAAAGACTATCAATCTAAGAAATCCCTAAAGCAAAGAAGCCCTGCATATTGAATTTTACTTCTGTATAAAAATATTATTTGACGCATCATGTGCCTGGTACCTCACATTGGTCGTATTCTTTCCAAAGCACTGACATTCATGCCAATACATTTTACTACACACTTGCTGAATACATAAAAACGTGCATCTCTATCAAAATTATGAATGAGAATCCTGTGCTAACTGCATATCTGCAGCCAGAAACTAGCAAAATATTCTAATTCATCATGATCTATGAGAACAGGATACGTACCAGGTCATGAAAGGCAAATTATCCATTACATTTGTAAGCCACACATTAACACTTTACATCTATGTAACATTTAAAGGGTTATGGAAAGCATTTTCTTCCCTATTGCATCTAAAAGAATACTGCAAAAATGACAATGTTCCAGGGGCTTGACAAATCTTGGGTACCAAGGCTAATAGAATATTGCTTTTTGGCATCTTTGTATTCTACGTATGTTCTATACAAACATCTTGGTCTTATTCCTAAAACGGAATTCTTCTGAAGCCTTAATTTTCTTGCTGTCTAGTAAGTGCAGAGTAGGTGCACTTATGAGTTTCTTGGAGACATCTATCCCTGGGACTAATGTAATGTGTCAGTGGCTCCCTGGAACCTGGGTTTGTCAAGCCCTGAATTAGAACCAGCATATGTGGAGCTTGACAAGTGAAAATATTGTGAAGTAAGCTAGCACAGGTACCATGTACACAGTGTGTTTTGCCATAATTTATTGTATTTGGCCGACCACACAATAATAATGAGAATGCAAACAAAATGAGAATGTTTGGCAAGCTACGCTGAGCTGAAGCGGAATGAGAATTTAGCACTGTAAAGGAGCATTTCTGCTGAGAGATTAAATTTTACCTACAAAACCAATAGGCACAATACATTTAACATGACATACACATATATAGAGTGTGGCTAAAATTAAAATGAGAATTGTCTTAGTTTTTTGTTAAAAAGCAGGAAGGTAAGTTCAGGAGTGTGCATGTGTCTGCAGTACTATATGGCAGCAGTTTTGCAACATTATACATAAGCAAGAGCAATTGGTGGCAGCACTATTTCCTGTCATGTAGTGATTCAGGCATGTGCACTGTTATCTAGATATCCCTTCAACAAATAATAACTTGAGAATGAAGCAAATTTAATAGAAATAAATTGGAAACTTTTTTTAAAACTTAAATTATGCTTACCTGATCATTTTATTTTTTTCAGATGGAGAGAGTCCACAGCTGCATTCATTACTTTTGGGAATTCAAAACCTGGCCACCAAGAGGAGGCAAAAACACCCCAGCCAAAGGCTTAAATATTCCTCCCACTCCCCTCATCCCCCAGTCATTCTGCAGGGGAACAAGGAACAGTAGAAGAGACATCAGAGTGAAAAGGTGCCAGAAGAATAAAAATAACAGACGAACCACAGAAAAAATATGGGCGGGGAGCTGTGGACTCTTATCAGGTAAGCATAATTTAAGTTTTTCTTCATAAATGGAAGAGTCCACAGCTGCATTCATTACTTTTGGGAAACAATACCCAAGCCATAGAGGACACTGAATGCTAAAACGGGAGGAAACAAGAGGCGGCCCATTCTAAGGGGCACCAGGCCTGAAAACCCCTACCCAACAAAATCCCACTTTGTCCGAAGCCGAAAAAAACTTTGAGAAAAAGGACACTGAGCCGCAGATAGTCCACACCCCTTGCTAGAGACCACAAGAACTAGACTCGACTGAGCCAACAAGTCTCCAAGACACACCGTCGCCCAGTAGTCGGTCTCCAAACAACACACCTCTTACTAGAGAAAGGGAACAAACTATCGTATTCTTCCACAAAGGAGAAAAGACACGGAGGAAACATCCATAAAGAACTCTAGAAAAAAAAAACTGAAACAGGGGCACAACGAGTCCCAAATAAAAACACAAAGCAAAAACCAGAGAAACCGGGTCAAACTAACAGAGACCCAACCAGTCTCATAGAAACAAGGGGAGGCTACGCCCAGACCCCAGAATACAGAAACCACGAGCTAAGACTGGGAGTCTGAAACAGAGAAGAGAATCTTCCCCTAAACACAGTGCAACCGCACTCTAGAAGAAAACTGAAGACGAAAGTCCCCAAAGTCGCAAAAAGGTAGCCCAGAATATTTAAATATTTAGAAAACAAAACCTTGTGCAGCAAGCTCAGAACGGTGAACATTTGACGTACAACACCGGAAATCAAAACACTGCAGTCACCTAAAGAGGACTCAAACTTGAATACTTGCAGGACAAGTAAAGAGCAGCTGAAGATAGGATCCAAGCCACCAACCCTCAGTCTGCTAAGAATCTACTAACCAGTGGACAACGTCGCAGGCTAACCAAGTACCGCCAGTCCTTCCCACAGATCTTGAACGTGGAGAAATTCAGAAACCTCAAAGAGGCTTACGTACCTCGAATGACCCAAGGACGAATTAGCAGAGCAACAGATCTCAGATCCTGCTCCAAACACCGGACCAGTCCAAGCGACAGGCATGTCTGATAGACAAGGGGAACAGAAAACCCCCAAAATAAGGCACCCCCCCCCCCCAGGACCTGGTACAGAGAAAAGTGCAATAGATCCTTAGGAAGACCTGACAACTCTCTTTGACAGTCTCTACATGGAGATGTAAATTTCCAACAGTTGGAACGGAGCAACCCACAGAGCAGCAGACTGCTGCCTCTTACAGAAATAAAGCCACCCGTTCCCACCTCCTCCACACAGGGCAGGACAACAACCCTTCCAGAGAAAGGAAACGCCAGCCCTTAAATAAGACAAACTACCCCCTCAAAGGGGAGGGCACAGAAAAGTGCACATGTCTACAAGACATGAAAGCCATAGTCTGATCAAACAAGGACCAAATGAAAAGGCATCCAGACACCACTGAGGAAAAACTCCCCATGAAAAGGAGCCCACTCCGTCCGAAGGACAAGTCATGCCTTAAAGTTTACAACCAGGACACTAAGGTGGATTTTAACCCTGGCCTTCCTGCTTGCAAGCCCAATGAGCTAGCCCCTATGTCATAACATAGTCTCCCAGAAAAACTGGGTCGTCCCGAACCAGACCTCAGTATCATAAGTCTCCAGAGATCCAAGAAGGATCCAAGACAAGAAAACCTGGACCCAGAATCATCTTAAAACGAATGACACCCCCAGGGAACACAGGATACCCCATCTAAAGAAATCAGATCTCACAGGGGATAAGAACCGGGCTAACCCGGAGAACGGGTAAAGGACTAACTTGTATTTCCCAGCCAAAGGGAAGAGAACACCCTTAGCAGGAGGTCAACACCCCTCAACAAGGTGCTAAGCCGCGACAAAGCACATGAAGTCCAAGACTAAGGGAAATAACGAGAACAG